>NC_137867.1:44980002-45025002 GCF_963924005.1 Protomyctophum bolini | reverse complement strand
GTTCAGTTTTGTTCGCTCTGTTACCATGGACAAGTGGAAGGATGTTGAACTCGAGAAGATGAAAGCAGGAGGGAATGGAAAGTTCCGTCTGTTTCTTGAACTTCAAGATGACTATGACCCCACTTGGAACTTGGAGGGGAAATATAACAGCAGAGCTGCTGCACTGTTCAGGGACAAGGTTGCAACTTTAGCCGAGGGTGAGGAATGGTCAATTGAGACATCCTCTGCCCAAAATTGGACACCTCCCCAGACCAAGTCTAGCCTGTCACCCTCCCAATGTTCTGGAGGTCCTGGTCAGAGCTCATCCGAACCCACAGACAAGGCCTTTGAAGACTGGTTGAGCAATGATATGAATTCCTATCAGAGTGGAGGGAATCGAGATACTTCATACGTTGGCTTTGGCAACTCATTGGCCTCAGAAAAGAAAGACGATTTCCTGAACAGTGCCATGTCCTCTATTTATTCAGGTTGGACCAGCTTCACAGCTGGTGCTGGCAAGTTTGCTACTGCTGCAAAAGGTAATACTGCTAAGTTTGCAAACCAAGCAACCTTAAAGGCCACAGAGTTAGGACACACTTTAAATGATAACGTTATCAAACCTACCCAAGAGAAGGTGAAGGATGGAACACTGCTGGATGACATGGCAGCCGGCATCACTGGGCTGGCAAGCAAAGTAAACGATAACGTTATCAAACCTACCCAAGAGAAGGTGAAGGACGGGACGCTGCTCGATGACATGGCAGCCGGCATCACCGGGCTTGCAAATAAAGTTCAGGGAGCTGGTGTAAAGTTTACCAATCTCTTCACTGGAAAGACGGAAGACGGGTTATTTGGAGACAGCTACCGGAACACGGATTCCACTGAGGGCTATTTTCAGGGCTTTTCCGATCAACATGTCGCACAGGACGCCTGTGAAACACTCGGCAGCTCCGATTCCTTTAAGCCCAAGCAATCTCCCAGTAGTGATAGTTGGACCCTCAACAATCCTGCTAAGAAGTCCGACAGCTGGGAACTTTGGGACTCTGAGACGGCATCCGACAACAAACACGCCACAGGCGACTGCTTGGAGACACCGGACGACAACAGCGAGAACACAGAAGACATCAAGGATAAGAGGCCCTCCAATCCCACTGAGGAGACCTGGGATAAGGCTGGCTGGTAGTGGCCTCACCCTCCAATCCCACTGAGGAGACCTGGGATAAGGCTGGCTGGTAGTGGCCTCACACTCAGTGCCCTTGATCCCTGCCTGAGCCTACCTGAGCTTTTCTTTCCCTTTAGTAAAGCGCTGCTCCAGCTCACATCCTAGGCGTCATAGGGTGCAGTTTATCTCATTCTCAATGCCGTCGTCACAAATTGATGATGTCAGCACATTTGGGCACAAGTGGGCATGGCCGTTTTAAGCCCAATGAGTGTTTTTTTGCTAAACTAATGCTTGGAATGGATTCAGCATCATGAAAACCCCCTAGTTTGACACGCCACATGCTAGATAAAGCACGATGAAATTTTGAATATTTTGCCTTCTATATAGGTTGTTAATGGTATGGTCACATATTATGCCAATTATGAAAATTGCTCAACATAATTATGCTAGTTAGCATCTCTGGCAGTTTTTACATGCTGGGGATCCATACTAAACATTTCTAACATAAAACGTTGGTGTACTCAACATGTCCGGGTTCACTTTTTGGCTACTAGGCTATGTTGCTGTGTAACCATACGGAAAAACAATAATTGCTGGCTGGTCTGACATCAATCATTACGTATCTATGACTTATGATTCCCAATTTGCGCATTGTTTCAGTCCAATCCGAGCCGAATTTATAGACTTCTGTTATAAGTGTAATTAAATGTAAATATCTTAAACTTTAAATTCCTGACTGACACAGAGTGCAGTGCCTGGCGAGAAGATGGTAATCACGGTTGTCCAGACACAGGCATACAACTGGCAGACCTACAAGCTCGCAGCGCGCCACTCGGTGGCACACTGTGAGCTTGTAGATCTGCTATTCCATATACAGATGTAAAAGGTATAGAGAGCTACAGAGATAAGGGACTGACAGACAGACACAAAGATCTCCATATATGGACATAAAGGAGACATTGAGACGGATGAATTGAGTACTTTGACAATGGGTACAACGGGCACTGCATAACCGGGACATGCATTCCCAACTTGCATCGTTCCTGACTGGCAGAATTGTTCCCGCTTTCCAGGTGCCGGTCTACTTTAAAAAAATATAGAACATTTAAAAAAACAAATACTAAGTTGGCCTCCAGTAGGCCAGCTGTGCACACAAAACATGTCATTTTGTATTTTAAAACAGATGCCAGAGGTTTACCTTTTTTCTATGCCTAGCATTGGACGATTGATTGGCTGATCACCCCATAGCGATGATTTGATTGGCTGAGCAAAGTACATAATTATTGAGGATGAAAGTGAGGCCAGAAGAGTGAAGACGCCAATAGTGATTGAATTACATTACCAGAATTACATTTGTGATGATTTGATTGGCTGAGCACGGCATGTGATGTATGATGATGATGCATGATGATGAGAGCACTTAAGTTCACATGGGTGTGATCTTTTAATTATTTAAGCTAAATTCTATAATGGAAATCGGGCTATAGTTGCTGTATAGTAGCTACATGCATTGTATTTAGGTGATTGTGATATTTGCCAATTAGTCGAAGTTCAAAGTTACAGCGATTTCCATTTAGCCTGCATGTCCTCCCAACCGTTATAATAGGTTTTTTTTTTGTTTCACCTCCATTTAAATATTGCTAACATGGTTTGATTGTCAGTCACTCCCCCAGTAGAATAAATCACCCAATTACCAGCAAGCTAATGGGTGGGATTTTAATTAGTCCCATCATCAACAGACCTTTCTCAGTGGCCCCCCCTCGTCCCTCTTATTTCAACAACTATTCATCTGCGCTTTTTTCTTTCATCACTCATTTTGTACTGCTGATTGCTATTCCACAGCAATCAGCAGTACGCATGCACACACACACACACACACACACACACACACGCGCGCACGCACGCACGCACGCACGCACACGCGGCCAAGGCAATCAAAGTGACGTTTTGTCAGGGACGAATGAGAGGATATATCAAATAAAAATGGCATGAAATTATAAATAATGGGACCTCGTGTCATTTGCTTCAGTCCAAGAAGTAGTCAATACTCATTTCACTTGGTTTCAACTTTGTTCCACTTCCTCAGATGGGACACATCGCTGAAGACAAATCATCATGTCTGGTACAGTGGTATCGTTTGGTGACAAATAATTGTTGAACACAAAATGTGGCGGTCTTTTCATATAGCTGTCCGTTTACCGATGAAGATTGATTGTTCAACATTGACGGCCAGGAGTATTTGAGGCCGCGCTCACAGCTCATTGACGGCGTTATAGGTTCACAAGCACTTTGTGTGTGTTTGCATATTATTTCATCATATTTATGCTAAATACTAGTTGCCTTTGGAGTACTGCTGTTAGGCTTGATGTATTCAAAGAAATCACACTTGTGTGAAGTGAGGGGTTGGGTGGCATGTAGCCATGGTTTTTCTTTGGGAGGTTTCAAAATGGACCCTTACTCTACATGTGTACTTCCGGGTCCTGCTTGTCTCTCAGACAGATAGATCATAGTCTTTACTTCCTAATTCCTATCTCTCCTCGGCTCATTGACTCTCAGAACATTATCTTAACTTACTGTCCTCCTGTCCCTGCTTGTGTCTCTCAGATCATTATCTTAACTTACTGTCCTCCTGTCCCTGCTTGTGTCTCTCAGATCATTATCTTAACTTACTGTCCTCCTGTCCCTGCTTGTGTCTCTCAGATCATTATCTTAACTTACTGTCCTCCTGTCCCTGCTTGTGTATCTCAGATCATTATCTTAACTTACTGTCCTCCTGTCCCTGCTCGTGTCTCTCAGATCATTGTCTTCGACGAGGAGTGCTTCCAGGGCCGTCGCCATGAGTTCACCTCCGAGTGCTGCAACGTGATGGAGTTCGGCTTCGAGACCGTGCGCTCCCTGAGGGTGGAGAGCGGAGCGTGAGTCTCACACACACACACACACACACACACACACACACACACACACACACACACACACACACACACACACACACACACACACACACACACACACACACACACAAGCATATAGACTAACTGAGTTTCAGTTTAGTTTTTGGTCATATTACTTTTTAGCGATAGATATTATGAGTGTATATAATAATTGATAATCATCATCATCCTTCTTCTGTCTTGGGGGTGTATAGCTGGGTCGGCTACGAGCACGCCTCCTACCAGGGCCAGCAGTTCGTGCTGGAGAGAGGAGAGTACCCCCAGTGTGACGCCTTCGGAGGCAGCAACGCCGTCCACATCGAGAGGATGACCTCCTTCAGGCCCATCGCCTGCGCTGTAAGTCAAACGACCGAACCAAACCAAACCAAACCAAACCAAACCAAACCAAACCAAACCAAACCAGTCCCTCTCATTATTTGCCACCATTGCTATAGTTCTTTCCATTATGCTATATAGGTTATCTTTGTTTGCATTCCCAATATTCATATGTTTGAACCACTTCAAACGCTATACTTATTATAGTTGACCGGTGTTTGACGGAGGTTACATATAATCGTGGGGCTCCTTGACTTGAAGAGGTTTGATAATGAGAAGCACTTTTTTGATTTGATTGAAATATTTATTAACAGTTTGCAGAATTACAGTAGGCCTACATTTCAAGCACAAACTCAATACAAGGACTGTTAACTGTGAGTGGACGACCCAATTAAGCATTACACTTGTTTACAAGAGGGTCCACCATGTTCAATTCATCAAAACATTTAGAGACGTACACAAATATACACTTCTATTATAGTTAAAGAACAGAACAGGAATTCATCATAAAGGAAGCAAAAAGGGAAAAGAAACGTATACAGTGAGGGGAAAAAGGACATTGAAACCACTTCAACCTACGTATATATACATTTTGGCCATTAACCATTAAGACCTGAGTCTTAACCCATTCTGAACGGGAACCAATTTTGGTGTTAGCATCATGTTATGCTTTAGCTATTGAAAAATAGCAGATCTACAAGCTCATAGCGCGCCACCGAGTGGCGCGCTATGAGCTTGTAGGTCTGCTATTTTTGAAAAATCGAAGAGCGACTGGCATTTTTAGAATCTGATCTCAGGTCAGAATGGGTTCATCAGACCAGTGTGTATCCAGTGGAAACCTCGTATGAATCTGATCTCAGGTCAGAATGGGTTAATGGTTAAAATAAAAGCCATATTATACCGTACCTCCCGCAGCTTGTGAATGGATTTCACGTCCGTGCCGTTAAGCTGAGCCGTGTTGAAAATGATAATGTATAATAAATGCCTGGGAAAAGTAGTAGTAGTAGACTCTGGGCAAAATAAATTATTTCTGGGCCATAAATAGTAGGTGAATTATTCAGCATCCAATTAAGATTTAAAAGGCTGACAGAGATAAAATGGCAGATATACCGTGATTACACTTTTGGACCAATATTGTAAAATAAAAAAAACGAAAGTTAAAAGAAAAAGAAAAGAAAAAGGCTTTCTCTGATCATATGACATTTTAATATTTTACAGTATCACATACGTGACATTACAGCTGATGAACTGACTTTGTCTGTCTGTCTGTCTGTCAGAGCCTTAACCCATTCTGAGCGGGAACCCATTTTGGTGTTACCTATTGAAAAATAGCAGATCTACAAGCTCATAGCGCGCCACCGAGTGGTCGCGCTACGAGCTTGTAGGTCTGCTATTTTTTGAAAAATCAAAGAACGACTGACATTTTTAGAATCTGATCTCAGGTCAGAATGGGTTAATCAGACCAGTGTGTGTCCAGTGGAAACCTCGTATGAATCTGATCTCAGGTCAGAAATGGTTAACTTCAGGCCCTTGAAAAAAGCACCCGCTGTGCATCAATGCTGCGGTAAACTAAACCGAGTTCATAATCTGCAGTATTCATGTTCTACACTATGTACTGTATATATATCGACTGAGGGTGTTTTTGTCATATTTTGTTTTGTAATAATACTCAAAATCTACAAAGTAACGAAAGTTGTCAAATAAATGTAGTGGACTAAAAGTGCAATATTTGGATCTGAGAGATGTAGTGGAGTAGAAGTAAAAATGTTGGATATCATTTAACCCATTCTGACCTGAGATCAGATTCATACGAGGTTTCCACTGGACACACACTGGTCTGATTAACCAATTCTGACCTGAGATCAGATTCTAAAAAATGTCAGTCGTTCTTCGATTTTTCAAAAATAGCAGATCTACAAGCTCATAGCGCGCCACTCGGTGGCGCGCTATGAGCTTGTAGATCTGCTATTTTTCAATAGCTAAAGCATAACATAGTGCTAAACCAAAATGGGTGCCCGCCCAGAATGGGTTAAATACTCTAGTAAAATACAAATACCTCAAAATGTAACTCAAGTAGTAGCTACAGTACTTAAGTAAATGTACTTAGTTTCTTTCCACCATTGATTTTACTGTGTAAAAAACCTGCATTTGCCCTCGATATTAAACCTCTCATTGCAGCATATGTGTCTCCAACACACACTGTACACACTGTACGTGTGCGGGGAACGCAATCTGCATTTTCTTTGCTGTAAACGTGATCCGCCTTAACCCATTCTGAACGGGAACACATTTTGGTGTTAGCATCATGTTATGCTTTAGCTATTGAAAAATAGCAGATCTACAAGCTCATAGCGCGCCACCGAGTGGCGCGCTACGAGCTTGTAGGTCTGCTATTTTTGAAAAATCGAAGAATGACTGACATTTTTAGAATCTGATCTCAGGTCAGAATGGGTTAATCAGACCAGTGTGTGTCAAAGTGGAAACCTCGTATGAATCTGATCTCAGGTCAGAATGGGTTAATAATAATACGGACCACGGTCTGGAATGCAACATGCGTATTGAGGCTATTTGTAAAAAAGGGGACCTGACCTGACCTTTGTTTTCCCTCTGCTGCGCAGTCCAATAATGCAGAGATGAGAAATGAATCTTCATATAAAAAACAAAACAAAGGTACATGAGGGTTAATCACAGCTATGTTCCACTGGGTGGGTATTATTAAAAAGAGACGGGAGGCCAAAGGAGCACGCGGACACTAGACTGTAGTGCTGATAATACTGTAGGCTATACTGGCCTCCAGATGGAAAGAGAGAAAACAATGTTTCATCACTGTCGGACAGAAACCGTGCACCTCCTTATTTTATTTTATCTCTGTTTTCATAAATTAACACCCTATGTTGTCGTATATGGCCGTGTCGCACAGTAGCTATAGTCGCCAAGGTGTGTGTGTGTGTGTGTGTGTGGTGTGTGTGTGTGTGTGTGTGTGTGTGCGTGTGCGTGTGCGTGTGCGTGTGTGTGCGTGTGCGTGTGTATGTGCGTGCGTGTGCATACAGTACTTCAGTTGGCAGAAACCTGGCATAGAGGAGATAATGGGGCATGAGAAAATATGACATCTTTTAAACACGGCCCGACAACGATGTGCAGCTCTGCTCTGGTGGCGATGTGTTCCTTCCAGAGTGGCTCGGAGCCAAACAATTAGCGAGAGACATTGTTTTAGCTGGTTGAATTGTACACTTACTGACTGAACGCCGTGGTTTGAGTGTAGGGGTTTGCACAGGAAGACAAAGCACAATGTATAGTGGTGGGGAATCTGGGGATATACCTGCTTCATCCTGTTCTCTCAGCCAAGGGGATCCTTGGACTGACAAAACGTTGACAACCTCTGCTGCAGAGATGACTGACGTAACAGTGACGTTATTGTTAAATGATGTAGCCTTTAGTCTATATAATTATTAATTAATCTGGTCGTTTTAATGGACCCCTCATTAACCTTAATTTGGTCGTTTTAACGGACCCCTCACCAACCTTAATCCGGTCGTTTTAACGGACCCCTCACCAACCTTAATCTGGTCGTTTTAACAGGCCCCTCACCAACCTTAATCCGGTCATTTTAACGTACCCCTCACCAACCTTAATCTGGTCGTTTTAACGGACCCCTCACCAACCTTAATCTGGTCATTTTAACGGACCCCTCACCAACCTTAATCTGGTCGTTTTAACGGACCCCTCACCAACCTTAATCCGGTCATTTTAACGGACCCCTCACCAACCTTAATCCGGTCGCCTGTAAAACAAGCGCTCCCTCAGTGACCATCGACTACCAGGCTCTGAGTAAAAGGTCATCCCCAAGAACAGAGCTCATATTTTCAGAGTTAAAAAATAAAAAACATAACTCATCACTTAATTACCATGCCGTTAAATATTGCATTTTCTGAGGGCCCCTCCAATGCCCAGCTTTGTGTGTCTGTGTGTACCACGGGCTGAGCACAGAATGTATGATGATGTATGATGATAAGAGCCCCTCACTTCACACGAGTGTGATTTTCTGTGTAGGGCATGTCGATTCCTTGCAGATTTTTTAGATTGTGCTACCAACCACATGACATCATGTCACATGACATCATGTCTGAAAGTCAGGTGGAATCGGTAAAGTTGAGTATGTGACCGCTTCTGACCGAAGTCATTGATTTTTTATTTTTGATTTGAGCTTCAAATTGACATTGGTTGTTCAGTTTGACCCACCAGTTTTGGAGATATGGCTTATATAGAGTAATGTCTTGCGAGTTGAGAAAACAGGCTTGAATGGTTCTGATCGAAGATTATTAAGCACAAGATGAGAAATCTGATGGTAAATTTATTCTAAGTTAAAATGTATATAATACAAGTGATGAACGTTTCAAGCTCTCTCTCTCTTTGGAAGAAAGGCAGACATGAGGGAAAATGCACATTCATTGGGTATATCTAGGCACAGAATTAGGGTGGGTCTTAAGTTGACAGGTTCTAACATAGTGGGAGACAACTGGCAGGGAGCCGAGCCAGCAACCAGCCTAAACTGGTAACTTGACTGGTCCCATTGATGGATGTATAGCGAAGTGTCTTGACCTGATAAGGTGAAACTTAGCGCCAGCAGTGGTATAACATACACTGCTGAGCGGCATCTGCTCGCTCAGAGAGGCCTTCTGACCTTGTCCTCACTTATCAGTAGTTGTTACTCCCTAGAAATATCTAAGCATGTTGGTTTGTTCTATAGGAACTGCTCGGAATGTATAGCAGTTGTCTTGGTTGCATTGGAATTGGAGAACAGCATGTTAACCCATTCTGACCTGAGATCAGATTCATACGAGGTTTCCACTGGACACACACTGGTCTGATTAACCCATTCTGACCTGAGATCAGATTCTAAAAATGTCAGTCGTTCTTCGATTTTTCAAAAATATAGCAGACCTACAAGCTCGTAGCGCGCCACTCGGTGGCGCGCTACGAGCTTGTAGATCTGCTATTTTTCAATAGCTAAAGCATAACATGATGCTAACACCAAAATGGGTTCCCGTTCAGAAGCGAAAAAAATAAAGAGTATTAATTGTATATGAACATATAGAGAATATTTATATTCTCCAATCAATTCACTTCTGTGAACTCTAACATTACAACTAGCTACATGTTGTTTAAGCATTTATTTCATATTTAAATGTCTCCCCTCCTGAATAGTTAGTCTTGCCACCATGACTGTCTCTGTATCAAAAAGGCTCACACGGAGATGATACGATCCTCTCACTGTGCAACAGCTATAGAACGTTGAACTTGGGCCTTTTCCGCTGGGGCCAAACCTTCGTCCAGCAGAACTCGCAACTGAACTCAACTTAATTTCTATAGCACATTTATCATAACAAAGTCAACCAAAGTGCTGCACAGGTTAAAAGAAAAACAAGGGGAAGGTTGGTTTGTTGAAGTGTGTTCATGGCTTCTCCCCGTCTCTGAAGCTCTTTAAAACTAAATCACACTTGTGTGAAGTGAGGAGGCACCCCACTGTGGCTGCCACATGACATCACAGGGGGGGCAGTCATTCATTGCAGTAGCACTGCCACTATCTACGTCATGACTTATGAGACATGAATGCAGTGATATTATCTCTTTAAAAGCATCATGTCTCTGTCTGTCCGTCCGTAATGCACGTCACGTGACTCGAGAACCGCAGGGAGTGCAGTGCCCGGTGTCGAGTCGGTCGGACTCACGGTTGTCCAGAACCACTCAAAAAAGGGCTTTGCATGGACATGGCCTCTGCACCATGGTCCATATATGGAGCTGGCCTGTTCTGACATCACAACACGGGCACCGCTCTAGTTATAATAAAACAAAACCACTCATAAGATGTGTATATATATATATATTGGCCATATGACATCCCAAGTTGTCATTAGTGGCTAGTGCCCCTCCAAAAAAAGAAAGAAAGAAAATTAAAAAATCACACGTGTGAGGGGCTTATGATCAGACATACATCATCATACATCATCATAATACTTGGCCAGTCTAGTCAATCTATGAAAACAGTACTATATAATCAGTCATCTCCATATTTGGGCACAGCTGCAGCCCACTTTAAGGTTAAAAAAAGAAATACAGAAAAAAGCAAAATACATACACAATGTGTTAAAAAAAATCTAATCATGTGGATCTCAGGAACCATAATTATGGGAACGACATCAGTCATCTAGTATGAAATAAAGTTCTAGAAAGTAAAGGAAACGAAAGGAAAGTTAAGGGGAAAAAAATAAGAAAAAAATCACAATCACAGATTAGCCACGGACATTTTATTGAATGATGGCATGGATCCTCGCGGGAAGATCCATGACGTCGTTAAATAAAAAAAAATGAAATAAAAAATGAAAACAAAAAAATAAGTGACTAATAATGTGAACATTTCCCTTCCTTCAGTTGACCATCAATCATTGCTTGGCGTGCTTGAAAATGTGTAGACCATAACCTGGCCTATCCATCATAACTATAGTGCAGAGTACTGCTGGAGTGGTGGTGCATGGAGAAGATGCTGGGGGAAGTCGGCATTCCTCTAAATACATTGATGCCAATTTTGCCTTATCGTCTCGCGGAGACATCACGTGGTGGTATAACGGCTGCTCAAGGGCTTTCAGATGTCTACTGTGGTCTGTGGGTGGTCCAGATGTTGGACTACTATGGGCAGGGAAGGCAGAACTATACTGCTCCATAGACAAGGAGCTTTTATCTTGGTTTGGATGCACCGATGTTCTCAAACACTCTTCCCTCAGCCACGCCAAAGCCTCATCATCGCACATTCTATTCTGTGGTGGATCTTCTTGTCCAAATTAAGTTTGTGGGCTTGGGAGGGTTTGACGCTTAACGTGCGTGGCTCTCATCTGGATTTATGATTCATCATGAATGATGATGTCAATGTGGAGAGACGCTGCGTGTTTCTTTCTGCATGTATTGAATGATTAGATGTGTTACAGTAGAGTCATTGTGTTGTACAATAACAGGGGAATGCAGGCACTCGTCTCATATTATAATTGTAATTATTACTATTATGGTTATTGTTGTTGGTATTATTATTAGTATTATTACTATTATTTATTTCTGGCATTTGGCATTCAGCTCAATCCGAGCCCCATTGATTTTGATTATTATTGAGTACGGTATACATTATATATTTAAACCTTCCAAAAATCTAAAACATGCGACGGAAACATCATCAGACACTTATGAAATTCTCTGCAATGGGGGTTGGGACGGGCGTTGGGCTCACCTCTATGAGCTCCTCCTCGTCTGGCTGAGGCTCCAGAAGCATGTCTGCTTTCATCTCCGAGGTGGCGGGCTCCAGCTCCTCCTCCTCCACCCGAGCCTCCTCCGGCTCGGGTTCGGGGCTGGCGGCCATCGCGGCCTTCTTGTCCGAGGAGCGCATAGGCCACACCTTCGCCTCCTGCACATCCCGACGGCGTTCACCGCGAAGCTTTATGGGCAAGGAGTCGAGGTCGAGGACGTTCCTTACGCGCGGGGCGGAAACAGTGGAGGCCGTGGAGGTGGGTCCCGAGGTGGGGCTGCAGGGTACAGCAGTGAGCTCCTCGGCTGGAGGGGTCTCCAGCGAGACGTGTGCTTTCGTCTCCATGACGGCAGCCTCCTCCTTCTGAACTTCGGACCTGCAGTCAGTCACCGTGGCCTTGCTCGAGTGTGCCGGGCGCACCTTCGTCTCCTCCACATGGAGGCACATCACAGCCTCTGCTGTGGACCGCAGCGACACGCTGGCGGTCCTCGCGGCCTTGTCCGACGAGCCCGACGACGACGAGTGCGTCTTCATCTCCTCCACGTTGAGACACACCTCGCCGCTCAGCATCACGGAGCCGTTGCTGAGGATCTTCTGCACCGGGGCCGCGTCGTCGAACGCCACGAAGCCAAAGTTGGGGAACGTCCCGCCCCGCTTGATGCTGATCTTCAGGACCGTCCCGTACTGCTCGAAGAACTCCTTGAGCTCGGCCTTGTTCAGGCCGTGCGGGATGTTCCCCACAAACAGCTGGTGGGCGTCGGGGTACCGGGCCACGCGCGCCTGCGTCTCCCTCGTCTTCATCTCCTCCACGTTGAGGACCACGTCGTCGCGCAGCGTCACAGGCTTCTCGCCCAGGATCTTCTGCACGGGCGGCGAGTCGCTGAAGACCACGAAGCCGAAGTTGCGGTAGTTCCCTCCGCTCTTGATGGTGAGCTTCAGGACCGTGCCGTACTTCTCAAAGAACTCCTTGAGCTCCGCCTCCTGCACGTCGTGAGGGATCTTCCCCACAAACAGTTGGTGGGAGTCGGGGTACTTGACTCCCCACGCCTGTTGTGCCTCTCCTTTCTTACCTTCCCACACTGGCCTGGGGCCCTTGTGGACGGTCGAAGGGCCTCCGGGTCTCTGTGCTGTCGACTTCACCGTCCCACTGGAAGTGGTCGTAGGCTTTTCTGCAGAGCCTGAAGAGGGAGTCTTCATCTCCTCCACGTTGAGGCTCACGTCTCCACGCAGCATGATGGGCCGGCTGCCGAGGACCTTCTGCACGGGCTCCGAGTCGTCGAACACCACGAAGCCAAAGTTAGGGAGCATCCCGCCGAAGTTGGGGAGCATCCCGCCCCTCTTGATGCTGAGCTTCAGGACTGTCCCGTGCTGCTCAAAGAGCTCCTTGAGCTCGGCCTTGCTCACGTCGTGAGGGATCTTCCCGACAAACAGCTGGTGGGCATCGGGGTACCGGACTCCCTGCACCTGTGTCTCCTTTGTCTTCATCTCCTCCACGTTGAGACACACCCCGTCTCGGAACATTATGGGCCTGTCGTTGAGGATCTTCTGTACGGGCGCGGCGTCGTCAAACACCACGGAGCCAAAGTTGGGGACCTTCTTACCACTCTTGATGCTGAGCTTCAGGACTGTCCCGTACGACTCAAAGAACTCCTTGAGCTCAGCCTCGTGCACGTCCTGAGGGATCTTGCCGACAAACAGTTGGTGGGCGTCGGGGTACTTGACTCCCCACGCCTGTGCCTCCGTCCTCTTAGCGTCCCACGCTGGTCGGGGGCCATTATTATGGACAGCTGGAGGAGGGCCTCCAGGCCTCTGGGCTGTTGACTTCACCGCCCCGCTGGCGGTCGTCGTCGCGGCCTTGTTGTACGAGCGCGTCTTCATCTCCTCCACGTTGAGACGCCAGTAGCTGTGCAGCTTGATGGGCCTGTTGCTGAGGATGTTCTGCACGGGCGCCGAGTCGCTAAACGTCACGAAGCCAAAGTTGCGGACCTTCATGCCGCCACTCTTGATGCTGATCTTCACGACGGTTCCGTACTTCTCAAAGACCTCCTTGAGCTTGGCCTTGTGCACGTCGTGAGGGATGTTTCCGACAAACAGCTGGTGGCCTTCTGGGTACCTGACGCCCTGCGCCTGTGTCTCTTCATTCTTGCCTTGCTGCGGGAGATTGTTTTCGGGGACTGTCACGCAAGACACAGGGCTGCTCTCCTCTCGAGTGGAGGAGGGGGCACTTGTCTTCTCAATCATAGTCATCTCCGTCAGTATAGAACAATCTGAACAATAGCGTTTAGTGATTTCTTTGAATCAGGTAAAAAGGTATATTCTCTTATATTCTCTAGTCTTCTATCCCTTTCTGTTCTCTTTTCTGTCACAGACACTCTGGCGGGTTTGACGCTACGATCTAGCTTTTAAAGGCCAAGTTCAACCACACCACAACGTCACCTCATACATCACAATGGGCACACCGTGGGGACAACCCTGCTCCATCCCACGAGCCGAAACCTTGACAACAACCAGTCCTGGACAATAAATAGTCTTGCCCAAATATGGCGGGATGGTGGATCTGAGATTATGAATCCACATGTCCTTTGTCTAGGTGAGACTTTGACGTGATCTAAATGTCTCAATAGAAGAACAGGGGCACCAAATTCAACCATCAAATTGTATTATCATCGGACGTACATCATACATCATCTCATTCCGGCCAATCACAATTTGCGTCCTCACTTTCGTCATCAATGCTTGTGTTTACACAAACACTCAAAATCGTCCATCCATTGTTAATGGCCTTTTAATGTGTAGGACAAAGTTTGTGCACACACATCATTCAAAAGCTGGACATAGGAGGGGCTATAGCGTGCGTTCCTCAAGAATACATACAAAATGTGAATCTGTCAGAGTTACATTAGTGCGAAATGTATATATTAGCAGGCATATATACACAGTAGGCCTACAATAGTACAAACATCACAATAGAAAATGAAAAAGTTTAATCTGCACAATTTCAGTCTAAGGGACCCGGCGATGTTCTCGACTGTGTTGATTCATGTAATAATAAACACAAATTGTATGTTGAACAAACATTGTTATTGTGAAGCAGTTTGGTACGCTTTGGTGAGGTTTTAAATATCACTGCGTCCGTATAGACAGAGATAACAGTCTCACTCCAAAGAGCTTTGATTGGATTTATTGGCCAATTAAAGATGGGAGTTTATGAGGTGACAGTACTTAATTGGACTCATCGATGTGGTGTGGTCGTTATTGTGCAATGATGTTTTCCCTTTGTATTTAGGGTTTCTTCCTGGAGGCTGAGACCTTGGCAGTCAAACGTGCCAATGAAAAAAAAGCAGTGATATAGTGACGTCACAATATCATCACCTCCCCTAACCCCTCCCCCTTTATCATAAAACACTGCTGTGAGTGTGGCTTCGGTTCAGCTGGATCACCACCCATCACCACCCACCAGGCAAACCATGCAGTCATACTTAATGAACTGATGGGCGCGTCCACAGACGACATATGACACTGTACTGTACAATACTGTACACGTTTTAGAAAAAAATCTTCCTCCTTATATAATAACAATAGGCCTACCTACCTAGATGATCATGTTCTAGGATGGAAAAAAAAGTCATGGTACTTTAACCCATTTAGGATGGGAACCCCTTCTGTTTTTGAGTGGTGCAACCACTCCTACATCCAGCAATGTCCGTGTACCTGTTTGCTTGTGTACCTGTATGAGCACGAGTGGTGTGCGCATTGCGTGAAATTGGAACGAGAGAAGTATGTGACATGGCTGCCACCTGCTGGACGCAAATCCAACTTCTGACTGCCACGGTCTGTGGGGGTGATTTAGAGGCTGCGCACGCAGCACAGACACAGGATTGATATCCATAATAAAGCTAATCTGACGGAGCAGAGAGAGGGAGAGAGAGAGAGAGAGAGGAGGGGGGAGAGAGGGGAGTTGCACCACTCGGTTCACACAGGTGTGATTTTTTGGGATGGGAACCCCTATTTACAGTATGGATAGACCTATAGCAGCATACCATTGTTGTCATTTTTGAATAAACTTTTGACGTTTTTCAGAACACTTAGGTCAGGATTCAGAAGGCGTTTTTATAATCGGCGTCATCGTATATTCACCGAAAGTCCCACCCCCAGTTCGTGTCGTAAGCGCTTCTTGTTTCTGGAGCAGCGAAGCGTATTTCTGGCGCAAGCTGTTCAAAGAGGGTTTCACGTGTCGCCCACTCCTAGTTCAAGCAGCAACATGTAGATTAGTGACATAAAGATGGTAATAATGCTGGATGTAATAAAAGTAAGAAAAAATATAAGCAGACTAAAAAGGTTAAACACAATACAGATTAAAAGAAGAAGGAATAGGTGGGTGGGTGTGTGTGTGTGTGTGTGTGTGTGTGTGTGTGTGTGTGTGTGTGTGTGTGTGTGTGTGTGTGTGTGTGTGTGTGTGTGTGTGTGTGTGTGTGTGTGTGTGTGTGCGAAAAGTCCCATTTGTTGGGGTTGTCATAGTGACCATTTCTTGTACGAACTTGGTACCTGGCAATAACGTATTTCTGATTCTGACAGCAGACGGTATATTTATCTTTCCTTCAGCAGTGACACCTCCACAACAGTATAATAATAGTAATATAATCATGTCTTCTAATTACACATTTCCTCCGCATTACATTCCAGCGAACAAAGGCCAGAAACGAAGCGGTATCTGTCTTGTGTTTATTATCATAGCCACTCAAATAGAAGAGCCAATTTGGACGACACAATTGTTTTCCGTTCAATTCCCCCCCTGATCGCCTCGTTGCTTTGTGATCGCCGTAATGAAACAGTGCAGTACCACCGCGGCCAACAATTGTGCTAGTGCAGTGCAGTGTAACGTCTTTCAATTCCGCCAGAGGAAACAGTCAGTTATTAGGAAAATTGCAGGGGAAAAAATGACTTTTTTCTCAGTTGGCGCTATACTGTGTGGACTTTTGCAAAACAATGCAATTGCTTTGTTTTTTAACACATAGCTCCCCTATTCTGGGCTGGGGGGCACCCGCTTTGAATTTTAACCAGCCTATAATCCAGAATATATCCGTGATCAGATATGCTTGGAATAGAGCCAATATGTGACAATCAAGACATACTATTGTTTGATTGAAGTGAAACAATGGAGGGTATGCGCATGCTTAAAGTGAATGGTGTGGAATCGAGTGGCAAATCGAGTGGCAAAGCAACATGAAAAGTGAGTTTAACATTGTTTAATGCAATCAGATATAGGACTGTTCTGTTTGGATGTATGGGCTGTCAAGGCCAGAAAGTAGTTTTTTGCCACGCGGCAGGCATTCCTGCATAACTTCCGGGTTTGTTGATGATGTCACACATTTGGGATTAGCTTGTTTTCTGTGACCATATGACCATGACGGAGGCGTGCCGCCTCTGGTATAGCCTTGAGCCTCGTGAGTCGCCATGCCGAGCGTTGCGACGGTCCCAAGAGCCGACTCGTTGGAGTTGCGTACCGATAGGCATAGAATAGTGAATATTAGTCCCCCCTACTATCTATGCCACATGTCTGCAGCCACACAGCTGAAAACATCAGTATGGACAATTTGGCCACATTGGCCATATTCCAACATCTTGATAACGGTTGATAATGTGTATTTAATGCACTGATAACATAATGAATCCGTTGGCTGGGGAGAGAACCTCTTATGGTCGCTCTACGAGTTGACATGTCACAGCTGACTAACTGACACCTACTGTATATCTAAGAAGAACTATAGGTGTGTACAACTTGACAAATGCTTTATTTTTTACTTACTTACTCAGGTGGAGGAGGAGCTGGAGCCCGCCACCTCGGAGATGAAAGCAGACATGCTTCTGGAGCCTCAGCCAGACGAGGAGGAGCTCATAGAGGTGAGCCCAACGCCCGTCCCACTCCCAACCCCCATTGCAGAGAATGTCATAAGTGTCTGATGATGTTTCCGTCGCATGTTTTAGATTTTTGGAAGGTTTAAATATATAATGTATACCGTACTCAATAATCAACTGATTAACATCAAGTTGAATCTCCCAGACACGCGTGTGTGCTTTCACAGACACCTCCGCGCTCTCATGCACGCATGCATGCCCTCATAACTTGGATTATGACAACTCAAATGTACCTGTTATTGCAGACATTTTGTGAGATATATCTGTCTCTCTTGCTGTTATTCCCACCCCATGCATGCCTGCACGCACGCACGTAGGCACACACACACACACACACACACACACACACACACACACACACACACACACACACACACACACACACACACACACACACACACACACACACACATATATTATATATATATACACAATATTTACAATTTAGCAGACGCTCTTCATCCAGAGCGATTTACATTAAGCAAGAACAAAAAGGCATGGGTACATACATCACATATATAAAATGCATTTATCATGAAACATGCGTTAAGCTAAGAACGTAACTAGAACATATCTATATAATGACACTATACATATAGTATATATATAGTTTATGCTATACATATGTACACACACATTATGTAGGCTGTGCGTGCGTGTATATAGAACACTATACTGTGTTCCGATTGGATCCATTGGAAGAGCAACAGTAACAGTTTTGGAGCGTTAACTTAAAGGTCTCCACTTGACAGCGTTAGGAGGATATGTATAGGTTGTGTCTGGATAGAAGGTGTTGACGTGTTGTCTATATATAGATGATGCAGTGAGCTGCATGCTGAAGGGGTGACACAGGGTAAATGACTGTGGCTGCTGAAGGGGTGACACAGGGTAAATGACTGTGGCTGCTGCATGCTGCTCTGTTGTGTGTTATGATGGTTGCAATGTGAGAGTCCCTCTCATGTTGTCATGGGCCTCAAGGGGGCCTGCCATCTATAAGAACCCACTGTTTACGTCCCAGCAATATCGCATCACCACGGGGTGGCTGTTACACGCACACACACACACACACACACACACACACACACACACACACACACACACACACACACACACACACACACACACACACACACACACACACACACACACACACACACACACACACACTTATTTAACATATTTTATTGCGTTCACATTTAACAAGAAATTCTCATAGTATAGATGCACACAAGTATCTTCTTTTCGCTGCGCTCTTTATCAATTACGATTACTATAAATGCTTCTTCTTCTCTTATTCAAATCTTTTTTCCATTCCTCTCTTCTGCTGTCATGTTCTTCTGTTCCTCTGTTCTTCTGTTCTGTTCTCCTCCTTTCTCGTCTCCTTCTGCTGTCATGTTCCTCTGTTCTTCTGTTCTGTTCTCCTCCTTTCTCGTCTCCTTCTGCTGTCATGTTCTCGTCTCCTCGTCTCCTCTGCATCTCTTGGTCTCCTCTCGTCATCTCTTTTCTTCTCCTTCTTTTCTCCTTCAGTGCCTCTCGATCTTATTTTCTCGTTTATCCTCTTATGTTACTCCCACCTCGGTCATACCATGTTCCCTGTCTCTTCTCTTCTCTCTCTCTCTGTTGCTTTATAGAGTGAGAACATTGTGTTACTATACAGCTTCGCTCGGAAATGTAACCCAAATCACAAGAGGGGATGTCTGCAGCGACGAATTAGCATAACTTTCCTTAACCCATTCTGAACGGGAACCCATTTTGGTGTTCAGCATCATGTTATGCTTTAGCTATTGAAAAATAGCAGATCTACAAGCTCATAGCGCGCCACCGAGTGGCGCGCTACGAGCTTGTAGATCTGCTATTTTTGAAAAATCGAAGAACGACTGACATTTTTAGAATCTGATCTCGGGTCAGAATGGGTTAATCAGACCAGTGTGTGTGTCCAGTGGAAACCTCGTATGAATCTGATCTTAGGTCAGAATGGGTTAAACTAGCTGCACTATGATGTGCGTGTGAACGAGCAACAGAACACAGTATAGACTACAGAGCACGTGTATGAGCTCATGCCGTTACCACTTTACCACATTTGCCGCGGCCCGCGGTCGGAAAGCTATAACCTTTTTTTTTTAAATTTCAGTATATTGCTTCATGCTTCCAGTTTTGCAAGCAATATAGTTAAAGTTAGGGTAAAACTTTGTTATTTTTCTTCTTCTTTTTAAGTTTAAAGCACTGGCACATCCTCGACGGCAACCTCGCCCTCAGGGCGTCTTATACTGATATATAGGCCAGCCGGGGCGCCTGATGGAGGGGAAAGGAACTGGTTGGAATAACGTGTTCCTTCCACGCGCTACAGTACGTCCAACCAGGGAAACTCCCCCCTGTCAGGTGTAAAGGAGAAACTTGGACACTCAAGCATGAAGGAAGCATGAGTTAAGTCCGTTGCTCTCCCCAGGTTGGCGGAGGGTGTGTAGAGCCCAGGATCACTGATTAGATGATTGACACAGGGGTGAAAAATGGGTTACAAAATCGTGGGATAAAAAATATATTAGATATACTGATATATATTGTAAGAGTAGTATATATATATATATTTATATATTTATATATATATATATTTATATATATATATGCAGAAGTATCAGTAAATGCAAAGATTATATCTGATACAACAAATTACATGAATGAATTGAATGGGAAATGAAACGACAATCTGGTGGCATCTAAATGAATGAGCTGAATCAACAACCCTTGAATGAGTAGCAGGGGGAGAAACAATAACTAATGATCACATTGTAGCTCCAATTTAGCATCAGGGTTGTCTTCCCGCCAGCCGTGTCAAGATCACCTGAAATGTAACTGAAATGGATGTTGTTTTCACTGCAGTGAAATGTTCTTTTAACCCATTCTGACCTGGCACCCATTTTGGTGTTAGCATCATGTTATGCTTTAGCTATTGAAAAATAGCAGATCTACAAGCTCATAGCGCGCCACCGAGTGGCGCGCTACGAGCTTGTAGGTCTGCTATTTTTGAAAAATCGAAGAACGACTGACATTTTTAGAATCTGATCTCAGGTCAGAATGGGTTCATCAGACCAGTGTGTGTCCAGGTGGAAACCTCGTATGAATCTGATCTCAGGTCAGAATGGGTTAACAACACAGTACTGTCAACCTGATGTTCTTTTATTGGCCTACTGCTCTTCAAGCACCGATTATTTTCACAGACAGACAGACAGACAGACAGACAGACAGACAGACAGACAGACAGACAGACAGACAGACAAGTATACTTGAAACCTATTCAAACCCATATAGCCTACAAGTCGGATGTGAAGTCCAATGACACATGGAAACATAACTTTCTGTCATCGCAAGCTGTGTGTGTGTGTGTGTGTGTGTGTGTGTGTGTGTGTGTGTGTGTGTGTGTGTGTGTGTGTGTGCGTTTGCAAGCACGCACGCGTGTGTGTTTGCACATGCGTGTGTTTGTGAGAGAGAGAATGTGCCAAGTGACTAAACAACAGTAACCATTTTCTGTACAACTCAGCTGGTGCGGCCTTGTCATGATGTCGTCCCCCATCCCCCCACCCCCCCCCCCCCTGCATTACGGCGTGGAATGCCGATGACATGACAATAACATAACAGTGAGTGACAAGTATGGATTCACATGAGGAACAGTAACTAGCAAGTGTCTTAATGGAAATGGATGTATTGTATAGCCACTAGCACAATTCTACAATGACACCGATAAGGCTATATAGGCCTGTGTTGAGGAAAGAAAGAAAAAAGGCACTCCTTCGCAAATAAGGTTGAATCAACAAATCAATAATGGTCACACCGGTGTCCTTCTCTCAGCAGGCACTCTAATCCATTCTGACCTGAGATCAGATTCTAACAATGTCTTCTACATCCTGACAGTTTACCATTCTGACCTGGAATCAGATTCTAAAAATGTCTTCTACATCCTGACAGTTTTCTGAAAAAGCTATGTTTCTGTGTCAGTCGGTCTTCGGTTTTTCAAAAAATAGCAGACCTACAAGCTCGTAGCGCGCCACTCGGTGGCGCGCTATGAGCTTGTAGATCTGCTATTTTTCAATAGCTAAAGCATAACATGATGCTATAACACCAAAAGGGGTTCCCGCCCAAAATGAGCTAATTCACTGTCAGCCGTGCCGGGTCAAGGCTTATAGAAAATAATATCGTCTCTGTCGGTGGTGGAAAACCTTGTATGTCCAAAAAACCGCCTGGATTTAATTCACTGATTTACTTACTAATCTCCCAAACTATATAAACACCTCGACACCTGTAGCTGTCGAGGTGGACCCAAGTGTGACGCTCATGGAGTCAGGACAATGACAGTGGTTAAGATGAAACACTTAAAAACATCAAAATCACAAGGTTGAATGCGAGAGGCACAGCCTTTAGCACGGATTTAATTTGGCTAATGGCTTTTTGACGTGACAGCCAGAACAAGCGAAGCCTGAGACGGGACAGAGCAGAGCGGCTGGGTGTCGACGTCCATAACGATCCCACCAAATACAAGCCATATACTTGAGTTAAAGTATAGATACTCCTGGTCAAATATTACTCAACATGTCAAAGAGAAACTGTAACGTTTAGCCTTAAATATA
Organism: Protomyctophum bolini; assembly: GCF_963924005.1. NCBI lineage: Eukaryota > Metazoa > Chordata > Actinopteri > Myctophiformes > Myctophidae > Protomyctophum > Protomyctophum bolini. Next base: position 45,002,772 of record NC_137867.1, on the reverse strand, counting down.
AATGTTTTAACCCTCTATCAGCTATTATATTATTGTGCTGGCAGCCTGGTGTGTTTTCTTTGCAGAAAGACACCCTCTTAGCCGCGATGATTTGCAACACTAGATTGTTTTATGGGATGAATCTAGAGTTAAACTCACCGACAGACACTGCAGCTATATGGGCAGCTGAGTTGAGCTTGACTCAACTCACAACCCGCCATGTTGGGTGTGTTTTACATGTTCTTCATGAAAGCCCAGAGCACCTACAAGTACATGTTTTACGTGTATTCAAAAGAAATCACAGCTATACCGGCCTATAACGGTGTCTCAGATTCTTTTACCAGATTGCGTCATCCCATGACCAAAATGTCGATGTTCACGGCTCGTGACAAAATCCATGCCTCGGGTGGTGCCGAGGAGGTGGGGAATTACTGGAGTTACTTAGACATTTCATGTCAAAAAGTATCAGAGGATGATGTTGCAACCCCACCTCGGGTTATGGGCACTGATGCAACCCCACCTCGGGTATGGGCACTGATGGAGGAGGGAACACGTCCCCGGGTGCCCACGGCGTCCTCAGCGGGAATCGAACCCAGGACCTTCTGACTGTGAGGTGACAGCACTTCCCACTGTGCCACCGTGACCCCCCCAGCATATATATATTAATTAGATTCCAAAGCCAATCCGTTTACTGATCAAAAAACATAATTTGCGCACGCCAAAGGTATGCTCAGTATTATCTCTAACTCTAACTAAAAAATACAAAAAAATGTGGCCATGTTTGCAAACTTTGCATACACTGACTGAAGAGTCCAAGATTAAGGGCATTTAATTTCTCTATGATAGACATAACTAATCTGCTTCAAGCACGGATTTTCCATTTACTATATAGGTTTGTTTTGACTAATCTCAGGTGCTATTTTAAAACAACACTTTGCTTCGCAAGCGAATGAAACACGTTCCACAAGCTGGAAGCGACCCAGAGCAGCAGCTTTATGCTCTTCAGTCAGGACAGCTCACGTATTGAATTTAGATATTTTAATGAATATACAATGAGTTCTACATTTATTTGGTTTTGATGATGAGGTGGCCTGCTTCGAGGTGCTCTGAGGGAGCACTCATGCAAAGACGATGCCTTGTGAATCCCCCATAACATAGTGATGGTAAACAGCATAAGTTAACACATTTTAGACGGGAACCCTTTTTGGTGTTTTAAACATTATGTTATAATTTAGCTATTGAAAAATAGCAGATCTACAGGCTCATATAGCGTGCCACTCGGTGGCGCGCTATGAGCCTGTACATCTGCTATTCGAGCTTGTAGGTCTGCTATTTTTGAAAAATCATGAAAATGTGGCACAAATCTTTGAATTATATATTTCAGAGCGAACATTTTTAACTAGAATATTTGCTTCTGTCTGGGGGGGGGGGGGGGGTCCCTGGAACTACTACATATTCTGAGATGGGGGGTCCGTGGCCCAATAGAGATCATTCTGGGGGTACTTGACATGAAAAAGGTTGAGCCCCACTGACATAGAAACATGGGTTTTTCAGAAAAAGGTTAGGATTTAGAAGACATTTTTTTTAATCGACTTCAGTCCAAAATGGTTTAAATGAGATACCGTATGCACACATGCACGTATACACATTTGCAGTATATTTCCCCATTGGAGGCACAGCGCGGCAATGGAGACCTGGAGACGTCGACGTTGAAATGCAGCCATTTGCATATAACGACAAACACAAAACCCTCTGACAACCATCATCTAAAGTCTAAAGCCTAGAATTTTAGACGGAGACGCAATCATTTTTTTCTTTTAAAGTCTTGCAAATTGGAAATGGGCTTATCACAGCAGTATACAACTGTTATGCATGAACATTTTAAAAGACGTAGTGAGTTTTTCACCCTTTCAGAGCATATCTGTGGGCACGCTGTACCTCACAATAGTTGCCAAAACAACGGGAAAATTGCCATTTTGTGTAATTGTTTGTGTGATGACGTGTCGGGGCCCAATTGCGCCAATTGTTCCTCCAAACACAACTGATTGTTTTACAGAACTACACTGTTTTTTATGACATCCAGACAGTGCATTACTAATATGAAACGTAATCAGCATGCTAAAATATATATATCTGAAAACATTCAAGGTTAGAAATAAGCCACGTAGTAGGCAGCACACGTGCTTTGGTGGCCGTCTGTCTCTCTTGTAAACAAGAATGTGGAATGTGTGTCTGTTACGACTATTCACTTAAAAATAATCTAAAGGTTTCTTTGACACATTGCTGCTGCTAACGTTACATTTAGGCATCATTAATTATAACATTGCTTTGTTAATGGCCACGTTGAGATTCTGCCCAAGCAGCTTAATCACACCCAAGTATGTGGGCCCTCTGCAAATGCTTTGCTTTGTCTTACACGTAAAACATGTGATTTCTGAGCAGTAAGACATAAATGTAATGGTGTATGGCCTTGTTCACCCGCACCAACTTCTTGCTGCTGGTTGCTGAAAACTACACCATAGAGTGAACAACAAATTCCATAGAATTCCAGTCAGTAGTTTTAGAGATAAGTTCTTTGGGACCAAGTAGGGCCCCTATTTTGAGTGTCTTAAGTACCAGGTCTTATGACTTAACTTAAGACCTGGAGGTGTGGCCTACTGCTGTTTTGGCCACTCAAAATATAGCTAAACAGCATTGGCCACGCCTCCATGTCTTATAAGTTAAGTAATAAGACCTATTACTGATGACACACAAAATATACGGCCCCTGGCAGGTGTTGGGTGGACTGACATTGTCATCCTTATTATAGCCCCACTGCTAAAAATAGAAGACCGTGAGAAGAAGATAGTTTAACCCATTCTGACCTGAGATCAGATTCTAAAAATATCTTCTACATCCTGACAGTTTTCATTCTGACCTGAGATCAGATTAAAAAAATGTCTTCTATGTCAGTCGCTCTTCGATTTTTCTAAAATAGCAGACCTACAAGCTCGTAGCGCGCCACTCGGTGGCGCGCTATGAGCTTGTAGATCTGCTATTTTTCAATAGCTAAAGCATAACATAGTGCTAACACCAAAATGGGTTCCCGTTCAGAATGGGATAATAGAGTTGGCTCCTTGTCAAGTACACACATACACACTAACTGGTATTAGTGCTGAGCATGTATAAGTCGCAGGGATGTGGTTGTTCATACCAGATTCAGCTGTCAGTTTTGATTTTGATATTGCTCTGTATCACGTATAGGCCTACAGTATGGCATGCAGTGCACAGTGGTGGTTCTCAAGATGGGGTCTGGGGACCCCCAGGCTTCCTGAGGGGTTCCAAGTCCACAGCAAAGTCCACCGGTTGGTTCCCAGTGGGAACCGGTTCAGTTCTTTTTGGTTTTTAGTCCATGAGCCAGAGCTCCAAAATTGGTGGGAAGAACTAGACCTATATTAAATTGTTTATAGGATCAATACAATTACATTAACACAAAAATGTAAAGTTTGTAATACAATGAATCATTTTCTTCGTGTAAGTACTCAATTGAGGAAGTTTCATGGTGATAACAATCTAATATAGGTATGGTTTTGCTACACTCAATTCATAATAACGTTCCAATTTCGGAGCTCTGGCTCATGGACTAAGAACCAAAAAGAACTGATTCCCACTGGGAACCAACCGGTGGAAAAGAGGTGTACTGTTAATATATACAGTGCCATTAAAATCAGTAAAACAACTTACCCAACTAACAACCCTATACATCGGATATTTTGAAAATAGCGATCTGCTATTTTCAAAACATCTTGAAAGATTTTGTGCGTGTTGGGGGGGAATGTTCCACAGAGGATGAACTCTAGGGATTTTTGGTTCTCTTAAGTGCCAAATTGTCAACATGGCTAGGCCTTTCCAGCCTATAGCGAGTACTAAGAAGAGCTTATGACAATTTGGAACAAAAATGGTTAATTTCTTTTCTTTCTTTAGTGCCTGAAAAGTAATGATTTTTGGACATACAAGGTTTGTGGCTGAACGCAACGGCGTGAAAACACAACGGTGCTCACACTGGATTATATTAAACAAGCAGCGCTTGCAAAGTAACAAATAGTGTTAACCCATTTTGGGCGGGAACCCCTCTTGGTGTTTATAGCATTATGACATACTTTAGCTATTGAAAAATAGCAGATCTACAAGCTCATATCGCTCATAGCGAGCTATATGAGCTTGTATAGGTCTGCTATTTTTGAAAAGTCGTGAAAATGGGGCCGCAAATCTTTGAATATATATTTCAGAGCCAACGTTTTTAACTACATTTTTGCTTCTGGGGGGTCCCTGGAACTACATATTTTGAGATGGGGGTCCGTGGCCCAATAGAGATAATTCTGGGCGTCCTTGACATGAAAAAGGTTGAGCACCACTGACACATAGAAACATTTTCAGAAAAGATGTTAGGATTTAGAAGACTTTTTTTCAGTCCAAATAGTGTTAAGGGAGGCCTGCCATCTTTGTTTTGCATTCCTTATGATCATGTGCTTGTTCCCAGCAGAAATGCGGAGCGTAGAAACAAAAGCAAAATGAAGGAAATTTAAGATGAAATAAACGCCACAGGCAGTCTCTCAATTCTTATACAGCGTCAGAAAAAACATAAAAATATATATAATATGCAATGCATTTTAGTTTTTTTTTGTTCTTGGGCTGTTAACCCATTTTGGACGGGAACCCATTTTGGTGTTAGCATCATGTTATGCTTTAGCTATTGAAAAATAGCAGATCTACAAGCTCATAGCGCGCCACCGAGTGGCGCGCTATGAGCTTGTAGGTCTGCTTTTTTTGAAAAATCGAAGAACGACTGACATAGAAACATAGCTTTTTCAGAAAACTGACAAGTGTCCTTGACATTTGTAGAATCTGATCTCAGGTCAGAATGAGTTAAGACCACAGTGAAATCAAACAGATGCGGGGGGAGGCGGGGTGGGTGGGTGGGTGGGTGGGGGGGTGGGGCAGTCAAGTGAAATCAAAAGAAAGTGGATTTATTAATTTGAAAAGAGTAGAGAAGAAAGGAAACCGCCATGCAGGAACATGAAAGCCAGGTTTGAGATCAAGTCTTTCATACATGCAACACACTACAGTGTATCTGAGAAATGTATGTACATTATACGCGACGCTGTACATACACATGTGAAACTTCGCCACCTATAGAGAAGCCATGCATACAGATTGGCAAATCAACACAGAAGCTTCCTCTGGGGTCCCTTTTCTTCAAAGGCTTAACGGGAATCTCATTTGAATCGTGACTTGACACAAATATGATATCCCCTCGCAGCTTTTCAATAGAGGTGTGTGTGTGTGCGTGTGCTTGTGTGTGTGTGTGTGTGTGTGTGTGTGTGTGTGTGCGTGTGCGTGCGTGCGTGTGTGTGCGTGCGGGCACAACGTGTGCTTCGGCGTGCACATTCAATAGGACGTGTGACTGCTGACTTATTTATATCTAATTCAGTACATGTGTGTGCATGTCACTGTGATGATCTGAGGCTTCCTCATGGTCCTCTGAAGTGCAGTCCTCCATTACACCTTTCCGTTCGAGCTGAAAGATGTTATGTGTGTGTGTGTGTGATGTGTGCGTGCATGTGCAAATGCACGCGTGTCTTCCCACGCACGAGCCATGCACGTGCACGGGACGTGACTGCATGCAATCAGGTGTGGTGAGTAGTGGTGACACACCTGTCACGCCGCCTGCTTGACAGACGGCCCCTTATAAGGGCGTCCATCCATACGCAGCCTTCAGTTGACAGGCAAAAGAACAGTCTGGAGATCCCTCAGATATCAACACCAGACAGTTGAGTAAACGCCCAGTCAACGCATTACACTTTAACCCATTGACTGATGGGCTAACACCGCCTGACACCAGGCTGCCCGTCCTGCTGCCACCCTGAAACACATTTCTTTGACAGACAGGTCTTATTCCTTATGTTGGATTTGTTCCCCCACGCGGGCTACTTTCCTTTGTGTTACCTTGGCTTAAACGAACCACCTTCTTATGGGAAGATGTAAATTATGCGCTGCACATGTTCTTCAGTCCTTGCAGTGATTGTAACGCGCCGATAGTTCATTTTCAACGAGACCTATACGTTTTCTTTCTGTATACGCGTGGAGAAGTCGAGGGGCAACAATGCAAGCGTATATTTTACGTGAAATTGTCGCACGTGTGTGCTCGTTTCGTGCACACGCCCGCGGGCCGCGACTCACCTGTTTTAGCTTTGTTTAGGATTCTGTTTAGCTTTCTTTTTTTTACGCTTGCGTTGTCGCGCCCCTCTCGAGCAGACCTGGAGCAGAGCTGTCGCTGATCCAGGCGACAACGTCTGCGTTCATCGCTGCCCGTTTGAAAGGACCGTTACAGTGTCGTGCAACAACAGTTGAATAAATGTGCTCCTGTAGCGACGTACAGTTGGTACAGTTCGGCAGTGTGGGGGGGCGGGCGTTTTACTTCATTATTGATGTGCACTTGTTTATCCACGCACTGCTCTTAAAGGGATTGTGACATTAAAAAAAAGGTTTTGGAATTTTTCTTATTTTTTTTTAGGTTTTCTAAGCTCAATTGCACCCAAAAAACCTGAACTTTTAATATTCAGTAGACTTTCTGTGGTCTGGGGTTTTCTGGCTCAAACAGGTGCTCTGATTTGCCGGCAGTTTGTGATGTAAGAGCCTGCAAATCCCATATATGTCAATGGGATTTTCCAGCAGATGTCACTGTTTTCACTGTTTGCCTGTTTTCATTGTAGCTCAAAAGGCTTCCAAACCCCAAAGAAAATCCACTGAATGTTCAAAGTTCAGGATTTTGGGGTGTTATTGAGGTCATGAAACCTAAAATAAAAACGAAAAATACAAATAAATTAAAATGAATGTCATAAAACCTTTAACCCTCTAGCACCCAGAGTTGCTTTTTAGCTACAATTTTATTTTAATTAATTACTAAATTATTATTATTTTTTTCTGTTCTTTTTTCACCTAAATGTCATCAGTGATGTTCATTGCAATGCCAATTCAATGCCATTAGTCATGATATTTGCATATAAATACCCCCCACAGAGGCTGAAATTCACACAAATAAAAAATGTTTGGACTCTGTGCAATTTTGAACATTTTTTAACCTAAAACTTTTGACCTTTACCCTAATAAAAGTAGGTAAAATAATTGTAATATATGTTTTTTTGTGATCATTAGAATGTCTATAACATGTTTTATTCATTATTGTGAAAGATATCCCCCAAATGTAAATTATTAATTTATTATATTATTATATAATTATTATAAACTTTTCATCAAACTTTATTTTTTTATTTTTTTTAACATCTTTTTTTAGTGTCAGTGCTAGTAGTACAAAGTAGTAGTAAGGTTGAAATCTATTTTTTGCAAGTAGAAATTAATGCGGGTGTTAGAGGGTTAAGCTTTTTCCTATATAGGCGTGCAAAATGTTTCCTCAACAGTGCAGTAATAGTTAAAATAGCTGATGATGAGCAACGTTCACGTGCTGTTGTGAGCTTGTAGATTGGTTATTAATTTATTTTAAAACAATTGGGGGGGGTGGGGGGGGGGAATGTTTGAAGCTTTTCACCTAAAATGACATTGATTACACAGTAAATTATGATCCATTGTGCTAAAAAACAAAACAAGAACATGCACACATTTCCTCTACAAAAGACTTAAAACGAAGAGTGCCTGTTCCTTTTCGCTGCGTGCATCCTATAGGTGATCTCGGGTGACATTAGCCACGATTGTTGGCAGGGGAAATACCAGCAGCTGACCTTTGATGAACGCTGATGAACAGATGTCTGTCAGGTAGATAAACAGTCTGCAGACGCTCCCCAGATGACGGACGTGGATGACAAAGTGTGACAGGAAAGCGGAAAGTGTGACAGAGGGTATATGGCACTATATATATCACCGGTGAAATATCAAACGTTGCGCAGACACTGACAGACACACTGTCACCCACGGCTGAAAGTCAGTCGTGCGCACACAGAATGACTTCACTCAGTGAAGAGAGAATATAACTGCTTAGTGCATACGAACCGTCAAATGATGGTGTTGAGAGTGGCAAAAAAAACAAGAAGAAATTTCCGTTCCGGAAGCTCACAGCATGTCGCATCATTGAGAGCTTCCAGATAGGATATTTTCAGCATGTGACGCCATCATTCGACAAAGTATAAAGGAGGAGCACAGACAGACAGACAGACAGACAGACAGACAGACAGACAGACAGACAGACACTGATCTGATAAGTCAGTATATGGTTGAAACAATGGATTCTGTTACTTTTGGGTATGTATGTGTGAGATGGAGGATGACTGATTTAAGCAGTCACACCTGGCCTGAGTCAAACTAGAACTGCACTGGAGCTGTTGTGCATCATGGACTTGATCAAGGCACAACAGGTTAAATCAGTCATCTCTCTCCACAGACATAGTTTGAGCCTCTGTCCGGACAGTGGAGAGCTATATATCTCCTCTCCTGGGTATTATAATATTGTTGTGAATTATTCCCTGAACTGAGAGGAATAGACCAGTCTACTTAAGAAAGCTGCCCTGTGTTGTGTCCTTCCTTGCCCTGACTAGTCGGTCACAATATTCTTTTTAGTTTTTTTAAGCCAGTTATCGCAAAAGCTACCAAACAACATTGAGCTGGCTTAAACATTCACCAGTGCTCCAATGACGCTGCATGTGAGTCAATCACATGTTTTCCTTTCTCCAATCCTCTTCTCCCTGCTTAGTCCAGTTACCCTGCAGGGTAAACATAGTACCTTTCCTTTCCTTAGTCCAGTTACCCTGCAGGGTAAACATAGTACCTTTCCTTTCCTTAGTCCAGTTACCCTGCAGGGTAAACATAGTATACCTTTCCTTTCCTTAGTCCAGTTACCCTGCAGGGTAAACATAGTATACCTTTCCTTTCCTTAGTCCAGTTACCCTGCAGGGTAAACATAGTACCTTCCCTTTCCTTTCCCCTCCAGTGGAACAGGGAAATGACAGGCTTCCTCCTGTCAGCCACACACAGCGCTGTTCCTTCATCATCTTCTTTCATACGTGTCTTCCTCGTTGCTCCCACACACACTCCTTGATGATGTCAAGGAGCGTGTTGAGCATCACTTCACTGACAGCTGATGCAATAGTGTAGCTGTGTACTTTTACTCTCTCTCTCTCTCTCTATCTCTCTCTTTCCTTCCTTCTCTCTCTTTCTCTCTCTCTCTCTCTCTCTCTCTCTCTCTCTCTCTCTCTCTCTCTCTCTCTCTCTCTCTCTCTCTCTATATATATCTCTCTTTCCTTCCTTCTCTCTCTTTCTCTCTCTCTCTTTCCTTCTCTATCTCTTTCTCTCTCTCTCTCTCTTACCTTCTCTCTCTCTCTTTCTCTCTTATGTCTGCTTCTCCCCCCTCTCTCTCTCTTTCTCTCCCTCCCCCCCTCTCTCTCTCTCTTACGTTCTCTCTCTTTCTCTTTCTCTGTCTCTCTCTTTCCTTCTGTCTCTCTCTCTCTCTCTCTCTCTTTCTTGAAGTCGCTTCTCCCCCCTCTCTCTCTTTCTCTCCCTCCCCCCCTCTCTCTCCCCCCTCTCCCTCCCCCTCTCTCTCTCTCTCTTCCCCCCCTCTCTCCCCCCCCTCTCTCTCTCGTTAACATGCTTTCACACTTGCAATTTCCTTCCAGACTGTGAGTAAACAGACCCATTTCACACATCTTACAGCAACTGGAATATTTCTGTTAAAAACAACAAATGACTAACCATAAAGCGGTACTGTAGTGCTGTAGGTATGATTGGGGAAAATGAACAAAAGGGTAAAGAAAAGAATGTTTTTCATTGAACAGGATTGGTTTTTGTGTCGTTATAATGTGTGTCGTGTTGCAGCCATTCGTGTTGGTTGAGTGTACCCCTGGGGGAGGAGATTAACCCATTCTGACCTGAGATCAGATTCATACGAGGTTTCCACTGGACACACACTGGTCCGATTAACCCATTCTGACCTGAGATCAGATTCTAAAAATGTCAGTCGTTCTTCGACTTTTCAAAAATGGCAGACCTACAAGCTCGTAGCGCGCCACTCAGTGGCGCGCTATGAGCTTGTAGATCTGCTATTTTTCAATAGCTAAAGCATAACATGATGCTAACACCGAAACGGGTTCCCGTTCAGAATGGGTTAAAACATAGGCTATATAATATATAGCCTATATGTTTTAATCCTTTCACATGTTATGTGAAAAGATACAAGGATCAACTCGGGGTCAAGACTCAAACCCAGGGTCACCTGCAGGCCAGGAAGTAGGCCTATATATGTGATGCCCGTGCTACTGGCATAAGAGACGAGGCACTCTGCATTTATGTCCTTTCCGGTTCAGGTTTATTTGTCATTTGTATAGATACAGACTACAGAGTATATACATACAATGAAAATGATTTTGCTCAGAGCACTCCCAGTCTTACAGTACATACACAGGACATAAACAAACATCTATAGTGCAAGAAAAAGACAAAAAACAGGAAAAGAAAAGTGCAAGTGAAGTGACAAAACAGTGCAATACAGTTCAAGGTCAGCTGTTCAGCAGCCTGACTGCCCCCTGGGGGTAGAAACTGTTACTGAGACGGGTGGTGGTACGAGATTTGATGCTCTGGTAGCGTTTTTTTGGAAGGGAGTAGTTTAAACAGGGTATTTGCGGGGTGGCTGGTGTCTTCCATGATGTTATGGGCTTTTTTTCATACAGCGTATGAGTGTATAGCACTTCAGTAATTGTGTTGAGGTGCTTTATAGCACCACAACTATCCCAAAGAACCACTGAAGAACCCTGGGGTGCTTTATAGCACCACAGCTATCCCTAAGAACCACTGAAGAACCCTGGGGTGCTATTATAGCACCACAGCTATCCCTAAGAACCACTGAAGAACCCTGGGGTGCTATTATAGCACCACAGCTATCCCTAAGAACCACTGAAGAACCCTGGGGTGCTTTATAGCACCACAGCTATCCCTAAGAACCACTGAAGAACCCTGGGGTGCTTTATAGCACCACAGCTATCCCTAAGAACCACTGAAGAACCCTGGGGTGCTATTATAGCACCACAGCTATCCCTAAGAACCACTGAAGAACCCTGGGGTGCTTTATAGCACCACAGCTATCCCTAAGAACCACTGAAGAACCCTGGGGTGCTTTATAGCACCACAGCTATCCCAAAGAACCACTGAAGAACCGTTTATTTTGTGTGTACACACTTTGTTTATAATGTAGGCTATAGTTGATATGGTTTTGCTCTGTTATGTTAAAGTGACACTTCACCCTTTTTGCAAAAAAATATATGTTAATGACGTTTAGAAGCTTTAGATCACTTTCCTGGGGGTATTTATGTGTGTAATATGTGGTCCAGGAAGGAAGTGAGCCCAGTGTCCATGACATCAGAGACAACAGGCTCACTGCTACAATCTAAAATATCTAAAACCACATATTACACACATAAATACCCCCAGGAAAGTGATCTAAAGCTTCTAAACGTCATTAACATATATTTTTTAGCAAAAAGGGTGAAGTGTCCCTTTAAGACTTTTCCCCCTCAAGTGCAATTTATAGGAAGCTTACTGTATGTGTACAAAAACATAATTCCACCACCTCTTTTGCACCTGTAACTCGTTGATTGTTCATTATGGCCGTGCTGATTAATAAGTGCTCCTTGCATCTCTCGCTCTCTCCCGCCCCTAATCTCTCCTTTACGAGCTAAATATCCCCACTGTGCCCGCGTGACTCTGTGATCCTATAATTGCATTGCCATCTAAACATGTCCCGAGCTCTACTAATAAGAGACAATATAATCACTGTCATTAATATCACACCTTCCTGTTTTATACGAAGAGCCGGCTCCAATTAGCACATGCAGGCCTACTGTACTCGTAAGAAAAAAATGAAACATTTTTAACCCATTCTGAACGGGAACCCATTTTGGTGTTGGCATCATGTTATGCTTTAGCTATTGAAAAATAGCAGATCTACAAGCTCATAGCGCGCCACCGAGTGGCGCGCTATGAGCTTGTAGGTCTGCTATTTTTGAAAAATCGAAGAGCGACTGACATTTTTTTAGAATCTGATCTCAGGTCAGAATGGGTTGATCAGACCAGTGTGTGTCCAGTGGAAACCTCGTATGAATCTGATCTCAGGTCAGAATGGGTTAATGATAATGATAATGTGTATCGTCAGGCCGGGTGTCCGTGAGCAACAAGCACCGCCGTTCTGTGAAATCTGAGGCCGCCCGCCTCGCATAACAGCCTTTTGATTACCACATTGTTAGGATCGAGTGAGTGCGTGCGTGCGTGCGTGCGTGCGTGCGTGCGTGCGTGCGTGCGTGCGTGCGTGCGTGCGTGCGTGCGAGCTGTTGATGGCTCCTCAGATGCTGGTTTATTGTAGCTTTATTATCTTCCGTGCTCTTGTGCTAATAAACATGTTCCCCGCTAATGTCTTCTTGGGGACACCCAGCATGAGGCAATGAAAATAATACTCAACTAGCAAAGGCATGTATACTGCACGCACGCACGCACTCACATATACACACTCGGAACCCCATGATTGTAATGGACACTTCGTCAAGGTTTGACAGAGGGAGCACCAAGCGAATGTGTATATGTATTTAATTCAATCAGACTGCAGTGAAAAACACGTCCGTCTCAGTCTGCCATGCAACGATGGACCAGAATGTCAGTCGTTCTTCGATATTTCAAAAATAGCAGACCTACAAGCTATATGAGCTTGTAGATCTGCTATTTTTAATAGCTAAAGCATGACATAATGCTAACACCAAAAGGGGTTCCCGCCCAAAATGGGTTAATTACAAGGACACACCGGGTTTGGCATGCATTAGTCTACGGACCCCCATTTCATGGAATATCCGGGACCCCCAATTTTTATTGTAAAATCAGCAATGTTCATTTAACTCTTGAGAGTGTACAAATGGAACCAAAATGGACCCAAACGGGTCCATTTTGGTTCCATTTCATTTGTATAATACACTCTCAGAGTTACAGACCCATAAGGGTCCAATTGGTTCCAAACCGGCTGGGGACCCCCTGGAACTCCCTCAAGAATACCTGGGGGGGTCCCCGGACCCCACTTTGGGGACCACTGATGTACACCCACGGGACACATGTATACAGCATTATAAAACACAAAAAAAAAACAGACATGCATACGCTATGCTGAATATTTGAAGACGGTGTCTTTCGGCTAATCCTCTCTAACGCATAGAGAATGCACAAAAAGGCTTTTTTTTCTTCTTTTTTATACTCTGTTTCAATTGCGTAACAGATCCCACATTCTCATTTTCTTATATACCAAGTGAGCTAACTAAGATTCCTCAACACGCAGCCGGGTGTGTGATCAAAAACGGGGCCTGCAGAAAATTGTCTATAATACCCGCGCCTCTCTCTCTCCAGCCAGAAAAGCAATAATGGCTCGTAATTACAGACATAAAAAGCCATTTATTTCTCGAGCGAAACAGATGTCCTCCTTGGCGTTTCATTACGCCAGGGAAGTGCACGCGTCAACAATCAAACGGCAATATCCTGAGTGAGTCCTGCTGAATGAGCGGAGCTCTCGGAATGGAAGTGCTGAGATGATGTGGATTTAGTTATATATGTTGGAGGATGAAAGGCCCTGTGGAGACGATTCTCTGTCATCTCTCGTGCTTCAAGTCGCCGCTCAGAGTCGGAGTTTGGTAGCTTTTGTAGCTGCTTTATCCAATTTACTGAGCGCACATCGGTTTAAACCATTAAGGCCTTATAACTCTGAGGCCGATTCCACAAATTCCTTCTAAATCAGTAGTTCTCAAACGTTTGTATTTATTTTTTTTCCGGCAAGGACACCATGCGTGTGTGTGTGTGTGTGTGCACAGTGCGCGTACTTTCCCACAAATACTATTAGTTAGGGAGAATTAGCGAAATTTGTGGCAAATCTGCAAAATAAATGCTTACCACTATAGCTTTCTTCACAAATGTGTTCATAAAGGTGGCTATACTATAACATATAAATTTGTTCCAGCCCAACTCCTGTGGGAAACAGCTGAAAGTTGGGGTACCATTAAAAACCAATAAAAGGCAAAATTCCCAAAATGTCATTATGCTATAAGTAGCATGTGACGTGTCAAACTAGGGGGTTTTCATGATGCTGAATCCATTCCAAGCATTAGTTTTGCACGAAAAACACTCCTTGGGCTAAATTCGGCCAAAGCCACTTGCCCAATTAAATGTGCCCAAATGTGCTGACCTCATCACATTTGTGATGACGGCTATATGGTCAATTTTAGGCAAAGTGTTTTTTTGTGCAAAACTAATGCTTGCAATGGATTCAGAATCATGAAAACCCCCTATAGTTTGACATGTCACATGCAACTTAAAGGACCACTTCACCACTTTTCAACCTATCTTCATATAATAGGTCCTCACTAATAATCATGAAAAACCCCTATAGTTTGACATGTCACATGCAACTTAAAAGTATAATGAAATTTGGAAAATGTTGCCTTATACTGGTTGTTCAATGGTAATACCTCAACTTTCAGCAGCTGTCACAAAGTTTTCCAAGGGAGTTGGGTTGGAACAAGTGATTGTAGACACCTTCATGAACACGTCCGTGAAGAAAGCTATAGTGGTAAGCATTTATTTTTGTTGCAGTTTTGCCACACATTTTTCAAATTTTCCGTTATTATATGTATTCCTGGAAAAGCAAAGCAAAGCCAGCCGTGGGGTGATGAAAGACGTAAAGATATGTGTAAATATCACTGTGTGAGGGGAAGAGATGTGTGTGTTGCAGAGTAGACCCAACAGGTGTTGTTGGTGGCAGTGTTCTTTTTGGCAGCAGATTTTTATTTTAGTTTTAGTCATAGTCTCTTGAATAGTTTTCATCTAGTTTTAGTCACATTTTAGTCACCCGGAATGTGTTAGTGTTGGTCTAGTTTTAGTCGACTAAATCTACAGTTGATTTAGTCGACTAAAATGTGTTTTGGCGGGCCTTGATGCCATCGTAATGACTGTTTTTACACTTGACGAAAATAGCCGATCTACAAGCTCACGCTGCGACGCGTTGTGAGCTTGTAGATCTGCTATTTTCAGCATGCAACCAAGTGTAAAATTACTTATACTGGATCTCTTGTCCACTAGTCCCTTCCTAGCATTTTAGTCTAGTTTTTAATCTGTTAACGAAATTGTCAATATATTTAGTCTTAGTTTTAGTCACCATAGCTTAGTTTTCATTTACTTTTTGTCAGTGGAAAAGGGTAGTCGACGAACATTTTTCGTCTTAGTTTTAGTCGACGAAATCAACACTGGTTGGCGGGGCAGATGTAAAACGCGGCCCGGCTCCTCCAGTGTTCCTGGTGTTGTTGGTGCATGGGGCAGATGTAAAACGCGGCCCGGCTCCTCCAGTGTTCCTGGTGTTGTTGGTGCATGAGGCAGATGTAAAACGCGGCCCGGCTCCTCCAGTGTTCCTGGTGTTGTTGGTGTATGGGGCAGATGTAAAACGCGGCCCCGGCTCCTCCAGTGTTCCTGGTGTTGTTGGTGCATGGGGCAGATGTAAAACGCGGCCCGGCTCCTCCAGTGTTCCTGGTGTTGTTGGTGCATGGGGCAGATGTAAAACGCGGCCCGGCTCCTCCAGTGTTCCTGGTGTTGTTGGTGGCGGGCAGATGTAAAACGCGGCCTGGCTCCTCCAGTTTTCCTGGTGTTGTTGGTGCATGGGGCAGATGTAAAACGCGGCCCGGCTCCTCCAGTGTTCCTGGTGTTGTTGGTGCATGGGGCAGATGTAAAACGCGGCCCGGCTCCTCCAGTGTTCCTGGTGTTGTTGGTGCATGGGGCAGATGTAAAACGCGGCCCGGCTCCTCCAGTGTTTCTGGCAGCCAGACAGATAGGCGTATAAAGACAGGCCGTCCATCATGCTAAGAGCCGGGCCTGCATTCTGGAGACGGTATATAAGAGAGCACACACTTCTGCTATACCTGCGAAGACATCAACATTTTAACCCATGCTGACCTGAGATCAGATTCATACGAGATTTTCCACTGGACACACACTGGTCTGATTAACCCATTCTGACCTGAGATCAGATTCATACAAGGTTTCCACTGGACACACACTGGTCTGATTAAGACAGTGATTATTTTATGAATTCCATTTTTTTTAAATGCCTTTTTTTCCCCCCATAAGACTAATGCCGAAAAACAGGCCGTGGTCGCGCTTATAAATCAGCTATTTTTCGGCAAAATGACACCGGCATGCACGCAACTTAAGTGTCTATAAGTAACGTATAAATGTATCTCCATAATCCCTGAACCTAACTTCTAAATATTTAATCCTAATCATAACACCAACCTGAATTATAATTGTGGAACCTATATCTTTCAAAAGTCTTTTTTTAACCATAAGAAAAAAGCATGAGTTAAGTCCGTTGCTCTCCCCAGGTTGGTGGAGGGTGTGTAGAGCCCAGGATCACAGTAGATGATTTGCACAGGGGTGAAAAATGGGTTACAAAATCGTGGGATAAAAAATATATTAAAAAAAAAAAAAAAAAAAAAGTATAATCTTGTGAAGACCAGGTAAATAGGCCTCACGGTTTGTATTTCACGAATTCTACTACACTTTTAGGGACATTTTGTCCTCGCAAAAATAGTGACTCTCGCACAGACACACACACACACACGCACACACACACACACACACACACACACACACACACACACACACACACACACATTACACACACACACACACACACACACACACACACACACAGACACACACACACACACACACACACACACACACACACACACACACACACACACACACACACACACACACACACACACACACACACAGAGAGAGTCAGTGCATTGAAATGATGTTCTGCCGCGCTGCTCTCCTCTCCATCTTTGTGATGGTTTCATTTTTATCTGTGTTGCAGTGATTTATAGGGCCAACGGCCCCGCTATTAGTTAGCTTAAAAAATGGCTGCTCTCTGAGAAATACCCGCCTTGATTGGAGCAGACAGATTCTTCCTGCACACACTCCACCAATCACCACCCCTTCTTGGCAGATGGAGGGAGAGAGAGAGAGAGAGAGAGAGAGAGAGAGAGAGAGAGAGAGAGAGAGAGAGAGAGAGACGGAGATAGATAGATACAGGGAGAGAGAGAGAGAGAGAGAGAGAGAGACAGAATGTGATTTCATGTTTTAGCAGGATGGAGAGGAGTCAGCGGTTAACCACTTCTTAGCCTCGGAAACCCAGAGGTTTTTATTTCCAGGGAGAAAAGAAAAGTCGAGTCCACTTTGATTCGGCATACAGTACAGCGCAAACGTCGATCACTCTCTGCTGATTTCTGATCGTCTGCACCTTTGTTAAACTGACGCACACACACACGCACACACGCACACACACACACACACGCACACGCACACACACTCCTCTCTCTCTCTCTCTCTGTCGCTCTAATTAATTAGTCTCATGTCGTGCAGCTGCGTCTAGATTCTCCCGGCGGATCCCGGCATTTACTTGAGTAAACGTGTTGGCGTTTTTGTCGCTTTGTACACCTGTTTTCGGCGAGGCTTATATGACATACTTTATTCAGCTTTAGATGAACACTCTGGATTTTGCGGCTGCGCAACGGCTGAGAATATATCGCTAATAAATCAGAGAGAGATATGCTTAATTTAACCCATTTTGACCTGGGAACGATTCTATAAATGTCTTCTAAATCCTGACAGTTTTCTGAAAAAGCTATGTTTCGATGTCAGTCGTTCTTCGATTAAAAAAAATAAATAGCAGATCTACAAGCTTGTAGATCTGCTATATTTCAATAGCTAAAGCATAACATGATGCTAAATTGGGTTAAATACTCCGTTGTACAATGTTTCGCCACGAAGAGCCGATTTGCAATCTCACACGTCATACTACAGAGAGAGAGAGAGAGAGAGAGAGAGAGAGAGAGATGCAGATAAGTGGCGTGTGGGAGAGAGGCCGATCGGGGGGAGATTGGGTTGTGAAAACGAAGGCTAAAACAGATAGGGAGGGATGAATGGGCCTTTATAAAGACAGTAAAATACGGGGACAGTTGTGTGTGAAAAGAGGGGCGAGCGGGGTGGGGGGAGACTAGAGGAGATAAAACTGAATGAGATGGCTTGAACTGAATATAAAGGCGAGGGAGGGAGAGAGAGAGAGAGAGAGAGAGAGAGAGCGCAGTAAAATAGTGTGTTAATTGAACTCAGAGTGTAAGAAATGCAAATGGATCCCCTGATACACATTCTGAGTTAAATTAACAGAGCGGATCCACAGCCTGCATGTGGTGTCGCGTTGCTGTCGGCCGGAAAGTCCATAATACCGTTCCATGAGCGCTCCATGACCAATCCATGACCGCTCCATGCTCACCGGTCTGCTAGTATAGATCTGACACTCTTCACAAGGTCATTGGGGTTTCGGGTCTCCCAACATCACACCCCTCACTCAGGTGACCCAGCCGGGGTGATCAAGTCCCGACTTACGTCCCAGTAGCTATACCCTCGATCAGTCCCATTAGGGAAAAACTATAGGGCCACACAATCCGTTCCTCCTGAACTACTCTGCCGGTACTGGGAGGTACCATTCTGGCGCGTGGAAGGACTAGGTTCTGTGGGTTGACTCCCCTCCTACGTCTCACCAGGTCCACTCCTGCTCTCACCAGGTCAGGCTCTGTGCGTTGCACCAGACTCCCAGTACCAGGCACTTTATTCAGGAATGGTGGATTCTTAAGCCGCAACGGTTCCGTGTGCTCCATCTTGCCCTTGGTGGTGCCGCAGGCTCCGCTTGAGGCTTTGAATGGCCCTCCTAAAGGCCTCACCGTGGGTTTGTTGGGCTTCTTCCTCACGGAAGACACAGGCTGGGGCGCCAACCCATACTGCTCCCGGGTGCCGTCTACTTTCCGGCTGCCACCCGTCTCTCCGGTGGTCACCAGATTATTCCTGGTTGTCACGTAGTCTTCACTATATACACTATTAATATACGGTAATATACAGGTGTGATGGTACAATTCGGGAGTTTACCGGAGTTTGTTGGAAAGTTTAATGGGAGTTTCCTGTAATATACACATCCGTATGTCATGCTTTTTGCGCAGTGCAGAAGATCATAGGGGTAAAACAACTCCCCTCTCTGCAGTCTATTTATGAGCAGGCTACACTAAAACAGGAGTTTGTTCTTCTTCCCTCTGGGAGAAGACCTGTACAAAGAACCAAAGTGGAAGTACATCAGGTTTTAAAAACATTGTTTGTACCAGCATCAACTAAAAGGCTTAACGAGGCTCTGAAACAGCAGTAACTGGAAGAGGTTAGATTATCCACACTATGGGCTGTATTTTGCGTGTCTTAAGTACCAGGTCTTATTCCCTAACTTGAGTAAACTAAAGACCTGGAGGCGTGATCAATGCTCTTTGGCCACTCAGAATAACCAAATGGCATTGATCACGCCTCCAGGTCTTTAGTTTACTCAAGTTAGGGTTACTTATGTATTTGTTTGTCATTGATGTTTTATTGATGTTTTATGGCTGTAGCTGAGGTGAAAGCCTGCAAGACAAATATCCCTTGTGGACAATAACGTTTACATTGACTTGAACTAGATATTACAGTCCGTTTCTAAAATGTAACTAATTCAGCAGCAGCAGTAACGTAACGTTAGCGTTTTCGCTCAGTCAGTTGATTCTTCATATCCATAATGAGTGAAACGACCTGGATGATTTGTTTATTTTTCAAACACAGTTCTTATAATGAGGCGATCGGAAATTTGAATGGATTACACTGCAAATATAAAGTACATGAACCTGTGGTGTTTCACCTCGACGTTTAAGTCATTCCATCTACGGACGGACGGACGGACGGACAGACAGACGAGAACATAGATTCAATATTCTCGTCTGTCTGTCTGTCCTGGCCTGGCCTGGCCTGGCCTGGCCTGGCCTGCTGTCTCTCTGTCAGGCTAAAGTCTATATATTGGCCATAAAGGTGCAGTCCGCCTCGTAAAAGAGCTCCATTAAACGCGGCCTGCAGGGGAGAAGTGCGTCCAGATCATCCTTAAATCTTGTCCGCCAAGGTTGCTGTGTGTGTGTGTGTGTGTGTGTGTGTGTGTGTGTGGTGTGTGTGTGTGTGTGTGTGTGTGTGTGTGTGTGTGTGTGTGTGTGTGTGTGTGTGTGTGTGTGTGTGTGTGTGTGTGTGTGTGTGTGTGTGTGTGTGTGTGTGTGTGCCTGCATGCTAAAGATGCGTGCGTGCATGTTGGAAAGTGACTGCATAAAACCGATAATAATAAAAAATAAAATAAAATAAATAGAAGTGTTAAGCAGAGTCTGTAGATCTGCTATCCAGATGGAACCCCTGGGAACATGGGAATGGCCCCCGTCTGTTGTATATGCCTATGGCATGCGCTGCTATTGTAGATCAGACTGCAGGTGAAGTGAAGTCAGGTCAGTCTGCTTTTGTGCATGCGTACATGCATGAGTGCGTGCGTGCGTGCGCGTGCGCATGCGTGCGTGCGTGCGTGCGCATGCGCACGCACAAATGTGTGCGCATGCGTGTGTGTGTGTGTGGGTATGTGTGTGCGCACATTTCAGGTTAAGATGCAGGATACCTCCCTTATAGGTCTTAGAAGTTCAAATAATGTCAGTGAAACCAGAACAAGTGCATGCATTTTATTCTTCATTTTGGGCCGGTTGAAGACCAAGTGCGCTACGGCATTCTAAATGCACAAAGCAACTATATTAGTAACAATATGTGGACAAAATACTCAACTCCGGTTGTTCAGTCAAAGTATAACCCACAACGACAAATGGAAATTGCTCTGTCAAATTTGCACAGTTTCCCCGCTGCAATGCTTTAAACATAAAATACATTTCCAGAGAGAAAAGGCTGCATATTTTTAAGATTTAAAATATTTTTTTTTTAGTAAATCAGGATTAGGATTAGAGGTGTTGTGTGTGTGGTGTACAGTACAGTACACAGAAGATAGCATGCTGTGATCGTAGATTGGCAATTTTGTCTTTAGCTTTGGAGTTGAACATTGCCGAAGGTATTTCTAAAATGTTGATGTTCTCACAAGTACAGTATAACTCACTGTGTGTGTGTGTGCGTGCGTGTGTTTGTGTGCTTGTGTTAAAGATGCATGCGTGCATGCTAACGATGCATCTGTGCGTGCAAGAGAGTGCGCACACGCGCACGTGTGTGTTTGTATGCGTGCTAAAGATGCATGTGCGAGAGAGTGCGTGTGTGTGTGTGTGTGTGTGTGTGTGTGTGTGTGTGTGTGTTGCATAGTTAGCGTACCCTTGTTCCGTGTGTGATCAATCTAAGCATGTTCCATTAGCCCCGCCTCCTTGCCAGGTCTATAGAATGAATATTAATCAAGCATTGATTGAAGCCTTAATACCGACATGCCATTAGTCACATCTCTCTCTCTCTCTCTCTCATCCAACCTTTGTCTCCTCCCTTTCTCATCAGTACTTCAATGCTGTCCATCCCTACATCCGTCCGTCCGTCCGTCTGCCCGCCCGTCAATACAGTTATACCTTTACTCTCCTATCTTATGCCTCAAGCAGTGAAGAGAAAGACCAAGGGAGGGAGATATTGAGAGAGAGAGAGGAGAGAGAGAGAGAGAGACAGAGAGGGAGAGGGAGAAGGGGATGGAGAGAGACATGGAGAGAGATGGAGAAGGGCATGGGAGAGAGAGAGAGGTGGTTAATGTGTTTGAGAGAGAGAGAGAGAGAGAGAGAGAGAGAGAAAGGGGAATGCGGGGCTGCTCGATAACACACAATAGGCCATTGTTCACACATGACATTACTCACCTGAGAGAGAACACACGACAGCCGCAGAGGATTCATATACAGTATGAGAGAGAGAGAGAGAGAGAGGGAGGGAGGGAGAGAGAGAGAGAGAGAGAGAGAGAGAGAGAGAGAGAGAGAGGGAGAGGGAGAGCTAGGGAGAGGGAGGGAGAGAGAGAGGGAGAGAGGGAGGGGGGAGAGAGAGAGAGATGGAGAGGGAGAGAGGGAGAGGGAGAGGGAGAGGGAGAGGGAGAGATGGAGAGAAGTGACAAACAGAGGAAGGAAGGATGGAATAAAAGCAGTAGTAATTGTGTGGGCGTGGCAGTGCCAAATGCCAGGTCGAGTGCTGGCAACAAGGTCATGGCTTTAGTGAATAACCATTCTGACCTGAGATCAGATTCTAAAAGTGTCCTTCTACATCCTGACAGTTTTCCATTCTGACCTGAGATCAGATTCTAAAAGTGTCTTCTGCATCCTGACAGTTTTCCATTCTGACCTGAGATCAGATTCTAAAAGTGTCCTTCTACATCCTAACAGTTTTCCATTCTGACCTGAGATCAGATTCTAAAAGTGTCTTCTACATCTGACAGTTTTCCATTCTGACCTGAGATCAGATTCTAAAGTGTCTTCTACATCCTGACAGTTTTCCATTCTGACCTGAGATCAGATTCTAAAAGTGTCTTCTACATCCTGACCGTTTTCCATTCTGACCTGAGATCAGATTCTAAAAGTGTCTTCTACATCCTGACAGTTTTCTGAAAAAGCTATGTTTCTATGTCAGTGGTTAAAAAATAGCAGACCTACAAGCTTGTAGCGCGCCACTCGGTGGCGCGCTATGAGCTTGTAGATCTGCTATTTTTTCGATAGCTAAAGCATAACGTAATGCTAACACCAAAAGGGGTTTCCCGCCCCCCAATGGGATAAAGCTATGTGGATACTGAGTGCATGCTAAGTGAGTGAATATGTGGATAAATACTAGCCTATATATGATGAACAA
>NC_137867.1:44911909-44979802 GCF_963924005.1 Protomyctophum bolini | reverse complement strand
TCAAACGATGGCTGTCAGCTACAGCACCTCGAAGGCAATGCTGGGTAAATTCTCCCGACTGGGTCCCAGACAGGGCACGGCTGTGTGTGTGTGTGTGTGTGTTAACTCACATACTGTAGACCACATAACATAGCATACTGTACGAAGCTGTTCCCTAAATCCCCATGATTATTACTCCCCCAACCCCCCCCCCCCCCACACACACACACACACACACACAGCGGTACTGTAACATCTTATGAAATCATAAACGATATCGTCAAGTCACTGCAACTCAGCACATCTCCCAACGATGTGTCAGATTACAGTTTGCAGTAGCAAACCACAGCGGTTTAGGATGGTCATTTCATTTCATAATGTCTCTGTCGGGTGGAAACCTCGTATGTCCAAAACTGTTACTTTTCAAGATACTTTTTTTTGCAAAAATGTCAGATCGACAAGCTGAAAACGTGTCGCTTTGCGGTGAGTTTAGAGCTTGTAGATCTGCTGCTTCAGACTGGGATAGATGTATATTCTCTCAACGCAGTCAAACATTTGCTAATATAGTTAATCTATAGAATAGAGTAGATTTATAAGTGCCGGTGTCACTTGGTTCTTTTAACTTCAGTCTTGTCTTTACTTTGAAGTTTGTTATTTCCTTTGTTTATTTGTGTTGTCTTATTTTGACACTTCTTGTATGTTTAGGGTACTTTTATTGTGAAACTTCCGGTTAGGGTGCATATATAGCTGAAGCCTGTTGGCTTCACTCACCTCAGAGACACACAGCCAGAGTGACACAGTGAGAGACATGCAGTGTTTGTAGCAGCAGAGACACGTGCCCGTCACAGAGTGTGATCGTTTGGTGACTACCGGTATAAGTACCTGCTTGCTGTGACTTTGTATGAAGTCTAAGGTGGCCTTTCCAGACCTTAGCGCCCTCGATAAGCGGAGCGAGTTTTCACGGTGTTCGAATGGTGCTTCTTTAGAGAAATAAACACCCGTTGAAAACCATCCGATTTCGTCTTCATTCACAATTCGAGGGGCAGCAACAGGATGGTTTATAAATCCTCTTAGCAGTCCTTGAATTTAACTGTACTTCCCTGAGCTTTCTGTGAACTATTCGTCAGTCAGTCCCTCAGTCAGTCAGTCAGTCAGTCAGTCAGTCAGTCAGTCAGTCAGTCAGTCAGTCTGTCAGTCCGTCCGTCAGTCCGTCAGTCAGTCAGTCAGTCCGTCAGTCCGTCGTCGTCCGTCCGTCAGTCCGTCAGTCCGTCAGACCGTCAGTCCGTCAGTCCGTCAGTCAGTCAGTCAGTCAGTCAGTCAGTCCGTCCGTCAGTCCGTCAGCCAATCAAAAATGAACCAGTGTACCTGTATGGTGGTTATACCAAGGTCCCTGCCCATCAGAATACGTCCATCTATCAGTCTGGCGATGCGAGGGTCCTCCACCTGTGTGCCAGCGAGACAAACATGATATTATAGTAGTCCGGGCGTTTAATATGCAAAATAAGGCAGGCAGCTATAAAAGGAACCAGGCAGCTACAGTATTTGCCTTTTTGCTATTTGCCAGGCAGCTATTTGCCTTCATCTGCGTATAAGGGATTGTGCTACAATTTCCCTCTTTTTAAATACAATCTGAAAAAATGGTTGCTTGAAAACCAAAGCTGAGACCATTTATGATTATTTTAGGTGTATTTATTTTGTATGCTGTGTTCCCTTAATGTAATGTCATGTAAATGTATTCCACTGTTTGACTGTCTGTTTTTCCGTTTTGTGTTTCCTGTGAGGACTGCGGATGAAAATTAGCAACTGTGCTAATATATATCCGGTGTATTTACGTCCATGTGACGTCCATTAATATGCACTGTCCTGTCCAAATAAACAAATAAAGTGGTCAAAAAAGTGCAGTAGGCTTTTATTTATTTTTGCATTATTAGGCTAATTAGGCTGAAGGAACTGCAAATAATAGCCCTGGCTTGCTATTATTTGGTGGGGGCAATTATTTCGGACGGGGCGTTTAATGCGCAAAATGGTGTCAGACCGCAGGCGTTTAAAAGGAAGCGGGCGGCGATTTGAGGCAGGGCTATTATTTGGAATACAGTAGCTCGTTTTCACCTAAAACGTTGTAGCCTATCCTATACTAGTATCCCAAAGGGATCACGAATACCATTATGTTACATTATGCTTCCATTCACAATTCTGCACCTCGTATGTGGAGAGTATAGCATCATGGATTCATGTCAATAATAGCATTTGCTTATTAATTCAGTGTGAATTGGAAAAAAAATGGAAGGCCCACACAATGAACGCATTAATTAACTAGTACTTATTGTTACGTGCTTGGAAAAACAAGAGCTATCGCCTTTTACATTATGTATGTCTTTTGTATGGTGTCGATTAACACATTTTGTACATAATACGTCCTGAAACGTCATAAGGATTGGAACCGAGAGGTGCCTTAGACGTCTGTGGACGTCCTAGCGACGTCCAAACGACGCGGGGCGAGATAATAATATTCAGAATAATTACTTTTTTTTTTTTTGGCATTTCGCTTTTCGCTTGCCGTATGCTAACGCTCTGTGAAACTATTAGCTTGTCATTGACTCCCATGTTAGCGCGGCGGAAAGAATGACTCGTATCTCCTCATCCAGGGCGCTCTCCGTGGTGATGAATGGATCGATATGCTGGCGCTGCGTTTCTGCTCCTCATCCGTCTCTCCCGCAAAATATGAACTCTTTTTGTGGCGTATATAAATATATTAAGATGATCGGAGATTGTGATGGCACTTTGTCAGTCAACTTTTTTAAGAAAGTATTTCCGGTTCATGGCTTTCAAAATGGAAGCGATCACTACTCTGGCGATTACTCCGGCGCAAGCAGCGCCTTTATTTTGATGCAGTTCCGGTACTAAATGTGTTAATAGTGACTCCATCCACTAATCCTCGACATCTTCCTCGTATTCAACTAGAGACGTGGCAGCGTCATTTCAATGGGCGACGCGTCCAATTGCAATCCTCCATGCTGGGCGGAAACGTTGACAGCTATAAAGGATAAACCCCCCCCCCCCCCCTCCCCACGTGACCTTGTATAAGACGATGTGATTGGTTAAAAAAAGAAAACCTTGGCTGCATGGCCACAGACGATTAGTTGGCTGTACTGTTGGTTAGTCTCGGTCCAAAGGGGGGGGGGGGGGGAGGAGAGTCACGACGTCGGCTCTGAGACGGGGGTTGGAATGTCACATTCCTCATGGCACCCGGAGGAATTGAAAAGACGGCTCTGTGTGTGTGTGTGTGGCGCGCACGTGCCGCGCGTGCGTGTGCATGTGCGTGTGCGTGTGTGTGTGTGTGTGTGTGTGTGTGTGTAGCTACAGCATACCTTCAGCTGCTCCAGCACCAGGTGTGTGATGTCGGCCTGCCAGTCAGGCCCCAACATGTACACCATCTCTCCTCCCGCGTCGGCCGGCTCGGCCACGAAGTGGGTCAGGACTCGAACCAACGCATACTGGTACTGTAAAGGAATAGAACAGAGAGTCAGGACTCGAACCCAGACATACTGGTACTGTAAAGGAATAGAACAGAGAGTCAGGACTCGAACCCAGGCATACTGGTACTGTAAAGGAATAGAACAGAGAGTCAGGACTCGAACCCAGGCATACTGGTATACTGTAAAGGAATAGAACAGAGAGTCAGAACCCAGGCATACTGGTATACTGTAAAGGAATAGAACAGAGAGTCAGGACTCGAACCCAAGGCATGCTGGTACTGTAAAGGAATAGAACAGAGAGTCAGGACTCGAACCCAGGCATGCAGGGAACAGCAGCAGAGAGATTCATCCTCATTCATGCTCGGTGGGATGGCCCTGTATGTACGTAGCACCAATCTACTTGAAAAAGGCTATAGGATTCAAAACACATTTTGGCCGAACTATATACATTTTGGGCCGAACTCAAAATATATTTAATCCCAAATACGTTGCTATATTGTTGACTGTACACAATGTATTCTTGCAAAACGCAGGAGAATTGTCACCACAATCATGGTGTTGCATTGTCGCTTACGCCCACACACACACACACACACGCGCGCACACACACACAAACACACGCGCGCAGCGCGCACGCACACACACAAGCCTGTAAAAGCTGCAGCGGCAGCACTAGGGACAAAGATGGCAGCTTGAAGTTTATGCAGTCACAGCAGGCGTACCTGAAGGGTGCATCCTTTGCCCTTCCTCTCGTCGTCATCATCATCCTCACTGTCCCTCGTGGGTCTGGATGGTGCGGGGGGGAGGGGGGGGGGGGGAGAGAGAGATACTGAGATTAAGTCCACGGATTAAGTGGTAATTGTGTAATGTAGACCAGTACTTCCGAAAGGGGACACAAACACTTCCAATATACAAACCTGTAAAGGTCCATTTGGGTCCATCTGTCAGAGTTACAGAACCAACAGGAACCAAAAGGGTCCATTTGGTTCCTATCCATCATTTTAGCAGGGGACCCATGTGGTTGAGTGTGTAAACCTCAAGGGCCCCTGGAGGTCCCTGAACCACTACGTTGAAAACCAATACTGTGTAGATTCTCAACCAGGGCAGGAGTTTCACGGAGGCCAAGACATAACAGTGCCTATAAGTCTTTTACCTATAGCTCGACTAAAATCTTAGCAGTGGGCATATTTATTTTGTAAATACTTTTACATTTACGTTTACTTTCATGAGGGAGCACTACTGTTCAGGGTAGCAGCTGTACACAACCTTGCTACTTACAAAACACAATACAAACAGTTACATGAAAACAGAACAATATTTTAAGATCATGATTGGTTAGGTGTATGTGTAACTGTCAACTACAAATAATGCTGAATCAATATAATCAACTTTATACATTTTACAAAGAATATTGTGTTTATATTTTGATTACTCTCAATAATTCAACATAAAAATAAATTGTTAACATATCAATTTAAATGTATTTCATTGTGGGAATTGAAACAAAAAATAAGTAATCTTGATTCGAAGGTAAATGTTTCGGTAGACGGTAGGGACACATTTTGGGAGAGGAAAGATATTCCAATGAATTATTAAAATACAATATGATAATTGAGTGTGCCTTCACTATTATGTGTCCCTTAGATCTGGTGCAACATGAATATGGTAAAAGCTTTTCCAAAATTTCCCACAATTTCCAATTCGGTAGAATGGCCCATATAGACAGTCTAGACGTTTAAAAAACTGCTAATCAACGTCTCTCAGCTGAGCTTAGACCGCTCATTTTTAGACCAATTAGGCCTATAACCCGTTACAAGTCCTGAATTCAAAATATACTTCAGTAAAAGTACGAAAGTGTTGGCATCAACGTGTACTTAAAAGTACCAAAAACTGAAAGTACACATTGCAGAATGTCCCATTTCAAATCTTCAAAATGTATAATTTTCTTTGTTGTTCTACAAGCTTGAAGATCGGCTATTTTCAACTGGCCGAAATCTGGCCAATTTCGGCTAAATGTACAAGTGTACAATACATGTTTTGTAGACTAATTAATAATACATAATAATCCAAGTATAGAAGTAAAGGTTTTGGAAATTGGCAAATACTCAAATGAAGTACAAATAACTCAAAATTGTACTTGTAAATGTGCTCCGGTACGTTACGGTTACACCACTGCAAAACCAGGACTTCAAACACCGTGTTGAGCTAAAATACCAGATTACCCCCCCACCCTGTCCAGTGACAGGAGGGAGGCTATCCTCATCGGACTGGCACCGACTACACAGTCCCCTAACGTCCCGCCGCACAGCGTGCAGATACCGTTCCCGTCTAGACGGGATTGGGTCTCAGACGTGTTTAACCCATTCTGACCGGGAACCCATTTTGGTGTTATAGCATCATGTTATGCTTTAGCTATTGAAAAATAGCAGATCTACAAGCTCATAGCGCGCCACCGAGTGGCGCGCTACGAGCTTGTAGGTCTGCTATTTTTTGAAAAATCAAAGAACGACTGACATTTTTTTAGAATCTGATCTCAGGTCAGAATGGGTTGATCAGACCAGTGTGTGTCTTTCTGCTTTGGCAATGTAAACGTATGTTTTCTCATGCCAATAAAGCCCTTTGAATTGAATTGAATTGTGTCCAGTGGAAACCTCGTATGAATCTGATCTCAGGTCAGAATGGGTTATTCAATAAGTAGACGGAGGTGTCCTGCGTGGGCCAATCACACGCGTGTGATGATGTGTGAACCTGCGTCTCGCGCAGCAGAGCGCCGTTTGCTATTGCTAGCGACGCATCGCCTGCAGCGAGGGTGGATAAACTACAAATGTTTCACGGCCAAAAAAAATGGAAATAAATGAATACATATACATAAATAAAATACAGGAAGAAACGAATATCTTTGAATAACTACAGATAAAAGAAAAAAACAAGACAAATTGGAAGAGCGGCGGAAACGCCGCACGGAGACAAAAAAATGCAAGAATAATAATCATGTGAGGGTGAAAAAAGAGCCGATGTTTTGCTCACGAGGGAGGCGTCGCATCCGCGACACCGCCGTGCGATGGAGTGTAAATGAGCTTTTTCACTGTCGCGTTACGGGGGAGAGAAACCGTGCGGTTCGGAGAGCAAGAAGCGACTCCCCGCGGTGAGCAAACGTCTCTCCCTCTCTCTCTCTCGTGGTCGCTTGTTCTTTCTTCCTCACCACCCACCGCGTTATATCTGCACCTAACCACACACACACACACGCACACACACACACACACACACACACACACACACACACACACACACACACACGCACACACACACGCACACACACGCGCGCCCCCACACCTCTCTATCTTCTGTAGCCGTGTAGCCATCTCCGGCTGTGACAACACGGGGCGATATTACAGGAATTTCTCGTTCCATTTCCCAGAGGCCTCTCTGGCTGGCCCGTGTCGTCTGCGTGAGGGTGCATATGTCTCATAATAGCGCCTGTGTTTCATTCGCCGAGATGGTGGTTAGGGGGAGATAGGTGTGCGTGCGTGCGTACATGTGCATGTGTGTGTGTGTGTGTGTGTGTGTGTGTGATGGTGGGAGGCTATCTGGGCAGAAATTGATAGCCCAAATTGAAAAATGGGCCCCGCAGAACGGAATGGAAGGATGGCAAGATGGGGAAAGGTTTGTGTGACGCATGCAGAAACACTCACACGCCGTTACAGGCGCGTGCGCGGACCCGCGTACATACACACGCAAGCACACTAGAACCCCAGCAAAAGCACATGTAAGGCAAACAAATGCAGCATGTTTTGGTATAGGCACGCACACACTGCACGCACGCTGCACACGCACGCACGCACGCTGTGCACGCTGCACACACACACACCTTCGTCTAGCAGGGATGAGGCTCATCAAACACCAGCAGGAGTCCTGCAGAGTGCATCACTACCCACAGAGTGAGTGTGTGTACGTGTGTACTATATATGTGTGTACTGTGTGTGTGTGTGTGTATGTGTGTGTGTGTGTGTGCGTGTGTGTGTGTGTGTGTGTGTGTGTGTGTGTGTGTGTGTGTGTGTGTGCGCGCAGTGGAGTGTGACGTCACAAACATGAACGTGTCGTGACATGATTGTCGTCATTCCTTCAAAAAGGTGTCCTTTATATACATCGACTTTATAACTTCCTTCTCTCGCTTGCATGCCCCCAATCACACGCACACACAAGCACACGCACGCACACACAAGCACACGCACACACGCACGCACACACACACACGCACACACACACACACGCACACACACACGCACACGCACACACACACACGCACACACACACACACACACACACATGTACACACGTACACACACACACACAATGGAATTGACTAGGTGTGTGCGTGCATGTAATGGATGCTCCATTCAGAGGCAGTAATGCTGTGTGGTTGTAATGGCTGTCATCAGTAAATGCTGGTAGGCCTTGACCTCATGAGGAAATAATGCTCTGACTATGGAAGCGTACGGACTACTATTCCATAATGCTCCGTCACTGACACTGACACGCACACACACACACACACACACACACACACACACACACACTAGCTTAACGTACACACATTACCAGAGTTGGGTGTAACGAGTAACGGAAAATATCGTTACTGTAACGACACTACTTTGGTCGGTAGCGAGTAATATAACGACACTACTCCTCCAAAATTGATAATCACACTACAGTTACTGGTCGCTTTAGCGCTGCCGTTACTCGCTACTTGCATCATGTGGCTGCTTTCAGCAGTGTTGCTTTAGAGAATAATGCACACAACGGAGATGAGTTGAACATGAACACTAATGGTGCGCTGGCAACGCAGTAGGCTACGCAGTACGGACTAGAACATGTCAAACCGGTGTCAGATCATCAGCAGCACAGCATTTTTCGTTACTGTCGTGGACTCGTAGGGTGGCCAGACGTCCGGTTTTAGACCCACCTTTCCTCCTCCCAACTCAACCTCTGGCCGGACACATCATTGTCCGTTTTTTTGTGATATAGCCTACAGTGCTTGTGTCATAACTGTCATTTAAGTCGTCTCTGTATTAAAATCTCCGTAGCACTTTTCCGCTGCACAGAAAGCTCGAGCTCCCAGTCTCCCCACTGTCACAGAGACAGAGCAGGCGTTGGGGTGTTGCCATGTCCGCTTATTACAAGCGACTTTGGGCTTGTTTTATGATAGCCCAGTCAGGCTTCTTTTGGGCTGTTTTCATAGACATGGCTGCTTGTTTCTCTTCTAAAACCTGGCAACACTGTTTGTTTGTTGTAGAACGTGTGCTCTCACAATCACTAGTTAGTTAATGTAGAGATAAATAAACCAAATATGCCGAAATGAAAAACTACATTTAATGAGCAATGGAGCAGGGGACTCCACATCATAAAGAAAGGGATCCTAAAGCACTGTGAACATAATTATAGTCTACTGATTTATCTCAGTCTCATTATTTTATTTGAATATATATTGTTGGGAAAGTTAATATTTGCCTAGAACCACGTGGTACAGTGGTTTTCAACCATTTTCATATCAAGGTCCAGTATGTATTCTGCATTGTAGCCATGGACCACCATTTGATGAGATTTGGCCTCACAGACCCCAAACTAAATATTATATTGTTGTGTGGCAGTTCAGTGCAAATTATTTGACAATGCATCTCAGGCGATTTTATGGAGTAACGCAAAAGTAATGTAACGAGTAATGTAACTAGTTACTTTCTCCAGGGAGTAATAAAGTAATGTAAGGCATTACTTTTTTCAAAAGTAATATGTAATATGTAGTGCCTTACTTTTATGAGTAACGGACCCCAACTCTGCACATTACACAGCATTCTATGGCGGTGCTCAGTAGAGCGTTTGTGACAGTAATGTGTTAACCCATTCTGAACGGGAACCCATTTTGGTGTTAGCATCATGTCATGCTTTAGCTATTGAAAAATAGCAGATCTACAAGCTCATAGCGCGCAAGCTCATTGGCGCGCTACGAGCTTGTAGGTCTGCTATTTTTTGAAAAATCGAAGAACGACTGTGACATTTTTAGAATCTGATCTCAGGTCAGAATGGGTTAATCAGACCCAGTGTGTTGTCCAGTGGAAACCTCGTATGAATCTGATCTCAGGTCAGAATGGGTTAACAGTACTTGTCGTCGGAATGCGACACCGTCACTAAAATGAGGAATAAATGATGCATGACAGTAATACAATAATACAGTAATACAATAATACAGTAATACAATAATACAGTAATACAAAAGGCCATTCTCTGACTTTTGCCATTTCTCCTTTTCTACCTGCATGCTGCTTCTATATCAGGGGTGCTCCGATCACGTTTTTTGGGGCGGCGATACCAATACCGATTTATTTTTAAAGGAAACTAACCCTTTGCTACAGTGCTATACTATATGAGTGCTATAGTATGAAGTTGGCGAAAACAGACAAACGCATGCTACACGTATGTTGGGGCGGGGGAGGAGGAGGAGGAGCAGCAGAGGGCACACTGTAAATCCCTGGAACATGTGACGCGTTTAAAACCTAAACACCATGTGTGTAATAATAAAATGCCAAATGTTTATTAATGGTCATGTAATACAGTAGAACACGAGTTCACTCAAACACCTCACGAGAACACCTAGTGTTCAAATTCTAAACACCTATATGACTGACTTTGATTGTAAAAACTAAACACGTTTATGTGTTTTTTTACTTAAAAAAAGTGTTACAGGCGATTAAACATGTTCTTCTGTTTATAATCTAAACACTGTGACACGTTTAAAAAAGTGTTACAAATATGTGTTTAAAACAGTTTATAACCTAAACGCTTGGGTTTAGTGTGCGCAGGAGGCAGGCTTGTAAATGTTGCAACATTTATTATAAAAGATGGAATTTTCATATCGTGGCTCTGCCACCAAATAATCAATGCGGGGGTCCTTGTTGTCACAACATCGTTTGAGAACTATAGCGTGTCATTTTGTGTCCTATATAACGTGCACAAAATTGTAAAAACGAAAAACACATATATTCTTAACCCATTCTGACCGGGAACCCATTTTGGTATTAGCATCATGTTATGCTTTAGCTATTGAAAAATAGCAGATCTACAAGCTCATAGCGCGCCACCGAGTGGCGCGCTACGAGCTTGTAGGTCTGCTATTTTTTGAAAAATCGAAGAACGACTGACATTTTTTATAGAATCTGATCTCAGGTCAGAATGGGTTAATCAGACCCAGTGTGTGTCCAGTGGAAACCTCGTATGAATCTGATCTCAGGTCAGAATGAACGTACCTCTTGTTGGTGACGATGGGGACCCTCCAGCCTTTGACCTGGCTGAGCTCCGTGTCGGACACGTCGATCTGCAGCGGCAGCCGCGGCACCCACACCGTCAGGCGCAGCTGGCTGCGCAGGTGCAGGTAGGTGAAGTTGACCGCCAGCGACTGGCGGCCGCGCATCTCCTTACCGTTCACCAGCACCTGGTCACAGGAGGGCGAGACCTGGGGCGAGAGACACAGAGAGAGAGAGAGAGAGAGAGAGAGAGAGAGAGAGAGAGAGAGAGAGAGAGAGAGAGAGAGAGAGAGAGCAATGTTTATTTAAAGCTGCAGTCCACAGGTGTACAGCATACATAAGTATAGAAGAACATTGCATCCACTATAAATGAGTTGACCGTTCACTGTGTGACAGTATAGCTGATCTACAAGCTCACGATGCAAAGGATAAATCAGGCTTGCTTGTGACAAGAGACAGAATCAATTCCTTTGTACTGAAGTATCTGGACAGTTGGAATGGTTTGTAGGAAGAGAGAGAGAGAGAGAGACAGAGAGAGAGAGAGAGAGAGAGAGAGAGAGAGAGAGAGAGAGAGAGAGAGAGAGAGAGAGAGAGAGAGAGAGAGAGAGAGAGAGAGAAAGAGAGAGAGAGAATCCCAGGAGATGAAACCCCAAAAGAGTCCCTTCTGCAAACTAGTCCTTGGACTTATTGATCAGCTACCACAGAACAGTGTCCAGCCCCAACCTCAGACCAGCACTGCTTTGCAACCACTAATTAGAGTCAACCAAATTATTAAACAAATAAAATACACATATCTGGAACATTGGAACAATCAAACCAAAACTCAAAACAAACTTAATTGTTATCTGGCCCTAAAACATGAATATAAACTGGCTGAGTATCTGTATACGGTCAAAGATAAAAAACAGCGACAGATCATGACTAAATACAGAATGAGTGACCACAGTCTGGCCATAGAGAAAGGACGACACAAGAAGTCCTACCTACCTCCAGAACAGAGAGTCTGTGGTCACTGTACCTCAGCTGAGGTAGAGACTGAGACACACTTTCTAATTCATTGTAATAAATATAATAATATAAGAACCACATATTTTAATAAATTTGAGTTGTTGATCCCAAAGTTTAAAGAGTTGCATGACAGTGACAAACAACTCATTCTGTTGGGAGAGGGACCTGCAGCACATCTGGCTGCACAGTATGTGACTGCATGTCACAAAATGAGGGACACTTAGAAAAATATACACAATGACTATTATCTTGACACGAACCATCTCGACACACCACGGACACATTTAATACTGTACATTTTGACAGTATTTTCATATTGTATTGTGAAAATTAATGTTCTATTTGCTTGTTTTCTGTTATATTTTGTATTTATTTTATTTTGTTCGGTTCTTTTGTTGAACTTCATGCTTTGGCAATACTGTAGCTACTACATTCATGCCAATAAAGCTAACTGAATTGAATTGAATTGAATTGAGAGAGAGAGAGAGAGAGAGAGAGAGAGAGAGAAAGAGAGAGAGAGATTCATTGCCATGCTGGATGGGTAGAATGTGGGATTTTGAAAGTGATTTGAGACAGAGACGGCAAAATGTCAAGCACTTGGAATGTGTTTGCGTGTGTGTGTGTGTGTGTGTGTGTGTGTGCGTGTGTGTGTGTGTGTGTGTGTGTGTGTGTGTGTGTGTGTGTGTGTGTGTGTGTGCATAGTCTACAACCAGTACAGCCAATATATCACCAATCACCATTACCATGAACAGCGAAACTAAGCCCTTTAAGTTGATGTTGATTAATCGATTAACAAATCCCCCCCCCCCCCCCCCAAGATACAGTGAGTGTCACTGACTGTCGGACTGTCAGTATATCGGAACTAAAGCCCCCTGCTCTAGTGGCCGGGCTGAACTAAAGCCCCCTGCTCTAGTGGCCGGGCTGAACTAAAGCCCCCTGCTCTAGTGGCTGGGCTGAACTAAAGCCCCCTGCTCTAGTGGCAGGGCTGAACTAAAGCCCCCTGCTCTAGTGGCCGGGCTGAACTAAAGCCCCCTGCTCTAGTGGCAGGGCTGAACTAAAGCCCCCTGCTCTAGTGGCAGGGCTGAACTAAAGCCCCCTGCTCTAGTGGCCAGGCTGAACTAAAGCCCCCTGCTCTAGTGGCTGGGCTGAACTAAAGCCCCCTGCTCTAGTGGCCAGGCTGAACTAAAGCCCCCTGCTCTAGTGGCCAGGCTGAACTAAAGCCCCCTGCTCTAGTGGCTGGGCTGAACTAAAGCCCCCTGCTCTAGTGGCTGGGCTGAACTAAAGCCCCCTGCTCTAGTGGCCGGGCTGAACTAAAGCCCCCTGCTCTAGTGGCTGGGCTGAACTAAAGCCCCCTGCTCTAGTGGCTGGGCTGAACTAAAGCCCCCTGCTCTAGTGGCCGGGCTGAACTAAAGCCCCCTGCTCTAGTGGCTGGGCTGAACTAAAGCCCCCTGCTCTAGTGGCCGGGCTGAACTAAAGCCCCCTGCTCTAGTGGCCAGGCTGACATTGATTTCGTTATGCAGCACGATGCATTTAGCCGTTTCATACACCTGCAGGGACAAAGACAAAAAACAACGCCTTAAAACATCACAAACGTGGGTATAAGCTCCTCTCTACACAGCTCCACTGTGGGTGAAGTACAAGAAGGAGAGCTTACGCAAACTGCAAGTATAGCCTATAATCGCTCACTGAATAGACCCAGGCCGTAGTTCTGTAAGGTACACTTCTACCATCAGAGGACACTGAATGGACTCATTGGACAGATGACAGACTCAGGCCGTAGTTCTGTAAGGTACACTTCTACCATCAGAGGACACTGAATGGACTCATTGGACAGATGACAGACCCAGGCTGTAGTTCTGTAAGGTACACTTCTACCATCAGAGGACACTGAATGGACTCATTGGACAGATGACAGACTCAGGCCGTAGTTCTGTAAGGTACACTTCTACCATCAGAGGACACTGAATGGACTCATTGGACAGATGACAGACCCAGGCCGTAGTTCTGTAAGGTACACTTCTACCATCAGAGGACACTGGCATGAGTGCCTCGCCTAGAGTAGTAACCTGTGGCCGGGGCTGGGTAAATTTATTTATTTTTTGTTTTTGTATTTGTATTCTCGTATATGTGATGTACTGTCTTACCTTGTGGGCCATGAGCCTAGTAATAAGGTTTATATATATATATATATATATATATATATATATATATATATATATAAGGCACGAAAAGAAAAAGGAAAAGACAAACAATAATAATTCTAATGTCACGGTGGTATTTCATGGAGCAGACATGAGGACCGGTCACCGGTCACAGAGACCGGAAGGTGTCAGTCCCATTTCCATCCTGCGCTCCACTCTGAGCCTGTGACTGATTGGCTTGGCGTTTGGAACCATTATTCCTCCCACGTTTACCTTCCGGTCGTACAAAAAACAAACCAAAAAAAGAACGGCAGAGGGCTGAGGAGGACAGATGCAGCAGTGGTGGGCAAAGTACTCCACACCACTCGAGTCAAATATATACTGTACATAGATAGATGTACAGACGCTCCAACACTGAGGATGTGGCAAAAGGAAATGATGAACTGTATTGGACTGGAAAGACTTACGTATATAGTTAGGGGCAGACAGAATGATTTTGCCCAGCTGTGGGAGACATATATGAATACTATACAGACTATTGTTTAAGAGGAAAAGAAACAGAACTGAAAACTAAAGAACTACACAAATGTTTTATTTTATTTCGTCTTATTTAGATACTTATTTTTTGTTTTGTATATACAGTGAGTGAATGAGTGTACTGTATGTAATGTATGTTATAAAAAAGCCAATAAAAATATTATTGAAAAAGAAACATAGATAGATGTGTTTAAATACTTAAAGGACAACTTTTGTTTTTTTCAACCAAGTTTCATGTTTTAGGTTATTAGAGAAAGTAAAAGGTAAGTGTATTTTTTTTCTTCCATTTGCTGCTTTTTTTTCGTTTTAGGGATTTTAGCTGTTTTTGACAGGGGGGACGGGGGCATTCGAGCACGGGGCTAAATATGTATTTCTTTACAACATTTTATAGCGATTTATTTTTTTATTATTTACTATAGTCCTACTAGACCC
Organism: Protomyctophum bolini; assembly: GCF_963924005.1. Lineage (NCBI taxonomy): Eukaryota > Metazoa > Chordata > Actinopteri > Myctophiformes > Myctophidae > Protomyctophum > Protomyctophum bolini. Next base: position 44,964,934 of record NC_137867.1, on the reverse strand, counting down.
CAAGAAATTACATCTGGCAACAGAAGATCACAGGATCTACTGAATGTGAAGGAGGCCTACTGGGGGGAAGCCACACTGTGGGCTGTATTTTGCGTGTCTTAAGTACCAGGTCTTATTCCCTAACTTGAGTAAACTAAAGACCTGGAGGCGTGATCAATGCCATTTGGCTATTCTGAGTGGCCAAAGAGCATTGATCACGCCTCCCTAATTCCTAAAACGAAAGAAAGCAGCAAATGCGGGGAAAAAAGTGAACACTCATCTTTTAGTTTCTCTAATAACAACCTAAAACATGAACCTTGGTTGTAATCAAAAATGCAAACAAAAAATGTGATGTTGTTTTTAGCAGTAGTATACATTGCTGTTTCTTCCAGAAATTAAATGTAATAATAATGAAATATAGCTTGTATAGATGGCCTATTTTCACTATTATTGTTTAATTCAAAATGCACGTTTTATCCTACAACATTTTGTCTTTGAAATGTAGTGGAGTGACAGACATAAGTATCCAAAAAAAACTAAATTATACTCAAGGTAAAGTATACTGTTAGTTACTCACAAAAAAGTATACAGTGTGCCAAGTAAATGCACTCCGTTACTGAAAACATGTTAACCCATTCTGAACGGGAACCCGTTTTGGTGTTATAGCATCATGTTATGCTTTAGCTATTGAAAAACAGCAGACCTACAAGCTACGAGCTTGTAGGTCTGCTATTTTTTGAAAAATCGAAGAACGACTGACATTTTTTAGAATCTGATCTCAGGTCAGAATGGGGTTAATCAAGACCAGTGTGTTGTCCAGTGGAAACCTCGTATGAATCTGATCTCAGGTCCGCACTGGGTGGGCGTCTCCGTGAGAACGGCTGTCCGGCGTGGGCGGCGAGCTCCAGTCAGTTTAGCTAATGAGGCGCACCATGAAATGAAGCAAATAACCCATTCTGACCCGAGATCAGATTCATACGAGGTTTCCACTGGATAACACACTGGTCTGATGAACCCATTCTGACCTGAGATCAGATTCTATAAAAATGTCAGTCGTTCTTCGATTTTTCAAAAATAGCAGACCTACAAGCTCGTAGCGCGCCACTCGGTGGCACGCTATGAGCTTGTAGATCTTCAGTGATGCACTTCAGTGATGCTTGCGGAACTCGACTCCGTCTCGTTCCTGACCGCATCCCTGTCGTGGCAATGATCACGTTAACCCACACACCCTCTCGTGTAATATTGCAGATCTGCAAGCTCACAAGTCAGACTTGTGACTACATTTAATGTAGTCGATTTTTAGTCGACGAAAATCAACACTGGTTTGCTTGTGGATTTAATTTAATAATGGTGACGTGTATTAGTTAATTACAGCACCTGATTAACCCTTTGTGGTGCCTGGAGCTACAGTACCACCCGTCAGGGGGGGGGGGGGGGGGGGTCTTTTTTCTGAGTACACCAAATAGACAATGAGCTTGTAGATCTGCTATTTTAGTAAATATTAATAATAATAGTCATGCTGGGGTTCAAGAGGATAATTCATATTTCCATTATTCATATACATGTAATGTATCATGTAATCAATGAATAACAGCCATCTGTTTCATTTCAACACCACAGACCGATAGATCAATAAAGTGTTTGTGAGGAAACTGGGTTTGGTCCAAATCAGTTTGTTAAAGGACCACTTCACCACTTTGCAACCTGTCTTCATATAATAGGTCCTCACTAATAATTCTGAAAGATTCTCAAAAGATGTTTGCCTTGTTTATTGGTTTTCGTTAACCCATTCTGGCCGGGAACCCATTTCGGTGTTAGCATCATGTTATGCTTTAAGCTATTGAAAAATAGCAGATCTACAAGCTCATAGCGCGCCACCGAGTGGCGCGCTACGAGCTTGTAGGTCTGCTATTTTTGAAAAATCGAAAGAACGACTGACATTTTTAGAATCTGATCTCAGGTCAGAATGGGGTTAATCAGACCAGTGTGTGTCCAGTGGAAACCTCGTATGAATCTGATCTCAGGTCAGAATGGGTTAAACAATGCCACTATACCAACTTCTCTATTCTCCTTCTCAATAAGGCCAACTTCTCTATTCTACTTCTCAACAATGCCACTATACATACGTTTGTGCGCGTTCACGTATGAAACATTCGTTCACGTGTCATGGCCTCAAACACATGAACGTGCGCAATGATAGTCAACGGAGCAGCGCTGGCTCGAGCTGCAATGACACATTCGGCCACTATGTCCATTTCGCCTCAGGGTTTCCTCCGGGTGCCTTCTCTATTCACTCGACACCTGCCCAAGTCTGGGTTGTGGATGTGCATGCATGTCTTTGTTGTGAAATTTCCTCAGCAATGATGCAGAGGAAATTCACACCACAGCAGCTGCTTTCTGATTGGCTGGGAGCAGTGCAATTTTACCACATCGCCGTTATCTCAAAGAGTCCATCTTCAAACGTCCTCTCTTGTGACTTCTGTCACATCAAGCCGTGCAAGGAGAGCAGTCTGAAAACCCACTGCGATATCTGAAGACGTGTCCACCTCAACTGGAGTCAACTCAACTCAGAAACTCAACTCAACTCAATTCAACTCAGAAACTCAACTCAACTCAACCTAAAATGTCTGAAGACATCTACACCACACCAGAGCCGACCGACGACACTTATGAAACCCTCCCTGTTTCTGCCCCTGAGAACACAGCACAGCATGGAGGTGGAGGTATAGAACTAACCGTCTACGCAAACCTCCCAGGTTCTGACCCTGGGAACACAGCACAGCATGGAGGCAGCGGTGGCCGAGTGGATTGCGGAGCGGTCTAGATACCGGAAGGTCGCCAGTTCGAATCAGCGGTCCGACACGTTAAAATTACCACCGTTGAAGTGCCCTTGGACAAGGCATTGAACCTCTACCATGAAATGCTCCATGTGGGCCTGGCTGTAAACAAGTATCTGATGCTTAGTCCAGTTACCCTTGGTAAACTTGATTTACCAGAACGCATTTCTTCTTCTTCTTCTCAGGTAAAAAATAAGAATACTATTATTACTTCTACTGCTACTACTACTGCTACTACTACAACTATTACTACTGCTAATAATAATAATAATAATAATAATACAATAATTTAAGTAACACATCTATCGTTCTTACGCAATAGCACCACAGGGCCTCTCTTGTCAATGCTTTATTGGATGTGTTTAATGGAATTTGCTTTTATTCACATTATGCCTTAATGTATACAATAATAGTGCAAATGTGTCTGATGTTTACATTCAGGATTTAAGAAGAATTTCTTCAAAGCTGTTGCAGCGTGTGTGGGGCTGCTCCAATTGGCTGGCATCATTGTCCTGGTCATACTCAGTGAGTAGCATTTTATAAACACTACTGTATCTTTATGTCTCATATTTGAGTCAGGAATAGTTTGATTGATTAATTGATTGATTGATTGAATACTTTATTAACAGTTCACCAAAAAGAGCACAGGAAAGTACAGTTCAATACAAAGTCTGATATTTGAGGATTTGGTGCGTGTGTGTGTGTGGGTGCATGCATGCGTGCGTGTGTGTTCGTGGATGAATGAATGTGTGTGTGTGTGTGTGTGTGTGTGTGTGTGTGTGTGTGTGTGTGCGCGCGCGCGTGCATGGATTTTTTATTTTTTTAACCTTTATTTAACCAGTAAAAACCACATTGAGACCGAAGTCTCTTTTACAAGTGTGAACTGGCCAAAAAGAAGAGGCAAAATAAGTGACACAGCTCTGCCAGTAACAAAAGAAATACAGGACAGACATACAATGCTCATAAATACAGTACCCACTACCAAAGAAGCTCAAAGGGGAGAGAACAGGAACGTTTAGTAACGCGACCAATGAGGACTAATAAATAAAAATCACACCTGTGTGAACCGAGTGGTGCAACTCCCCTCTCTCCCCCCCACTCCCCTCTCTCTCTCTCTCTCTCTCTCTCTCTCATTAGCAGGCACAGCACTATCGTCCAATTTCTTCTCTGTATCGTTCCAATTTCTTCTCTGTATCGTTCCTAATTCTTCTCTGTATCGTTCCAATTTCACGCATGCTCACACCACTCGTGCTCATGACTGCAGGTACACGGACATTGCTCAGAGTTGAGGAACTAGCAAAGCGGTGGACAGTATCGCCATGATCAAGCTGCGACAGGAAGAGGCCTGTAACATGCTTTTTGCGATAAGCATTAGAAAAGCAGAACTTCATTCTGTAGATGAGGATGCCAACTGTCTGTCCATGTGGACACATAGTGGACTTAATGGCTTTACAATGACAAAAGCTACATAACAGATTGACTGTCTGTCCATGTGGACACTAGTGGACTTAACCCTGCAAGACCTGGATATATTTCAACTTGCAAAAAAGAGATTTCAACCTTACTACTACTTTCTACTACTAGGACTTTGCAGAGGACATTATGTAAAAAAGGAAAAAAAAGGATTAGTGCAAATGTTATGCACATTTATAATGACAAACGCTACATGGCAGATTCACTAAGTCTGTCCATGTGGACACATAGTTAGATACTTTATAATGACAAACGCAACAGATTCAAACTCCTAGAACTTCAACCCCTGTAGCAACCAGACACCTCTCTTTGTCTCATTGTCAAATGCAGACTTACGATCACAATAAAGCTGGATGTAATACTAATCAGTTTGTTGATTATCCTTCTTGCAGATTTGGACCTGACTAAACAGAGAGACTGGTGGAAGACCCGTTTTGATGAGTTCCAGACCAGACCTGACAACCTGACCGAACAGAGAGGCCAGTTACTGACCAGACTTAACAACACGACTGAACAGAGAGACCAGTGGAAGACCAGTTATGATGAGTTACTGACCAGACTTAACAACACGACTGACCAGAGAGACCAGTTGCAGACCAGTTTTGATGAGTTACTGAGCCGACATACCAACCTGAACGAACTGAAGAGAATTCTTTGTGGTCAGTGAGACGTCACTGTGTTTATACATTCTTATCATGTTGTTCATCATTTTGTCATTAATCACATTAAAAACAGTGTCTAACATTATATTTTGTTGTTAGAATCACATGGATTTACATTTGGTGATGGTGTGTGTTACTACTACTCTACTGAGAGGAAGACCTGGGAGGACAGCAGAGCAAACTGTACAGCCAGACAATCTGACCTGATGACCATAAAGAGCAGAGAGAAGCAGGTGCAGTGTGTGTGTGTGTGTGTGTGTGTGTGTGTGTGTGTGTGTGTGTGTGTGTGTGTGTGTGTGTGTGTGTGTGTGTGTGTGAGTGCGTGCTTGCGTGCGTGCTTGCGTGTGCATTAGTGCATGCTGTAACCTACTCCATCTAGTTCACACACATCTAGTATTGTACAGATTGTACTTCAGTAACCAGCTGCTTTTCTGTCCAGGACTTTGTTAACAGACTCGGAAAAAAAATGTGGATTGGATTGACCGACAGCGAGACTGAAGGAGTGTGGAAGTGGGTGGATGGAACACCACTGACCACACCAACGTAAGACTTTACCTTCATTATTCTACTGAGGCCCATTCTATAAACGCCTTCTAAATACTGACCTAAGTTTTCTGAAAAACAAATATTTAGATAGCAGCATCACATTTTGTAATACTGTACATATTGTACAGAACCCCAAAAGGGGTTCCCGCCCAGGATGGGTTAAAGAAAACATTTTAACTACATTTATTTTCAGCAAACTACATTTCGCATTATTTCCTCTTCATATTTATTTCTAAATTATTGAACTCTATAATTACTCTGTATCCGTTGTTTATTTCATTGTCCGGTTAATTTGTACCTAAATATATAATGTAATAATTTGTACCTAAATATATATTGTAATATAATTTGAAGTCATGTTTTGAAAAAAAGAAAAACATTCAGATAGAATCCTTGTTGTGAAGGTATTGTAATGTATGAATGTGTCTACTTCTACAGGTACTGGGGGGATGGTCAGCCTAATGAGCGTGGAGGAGAAGACTGTGTTACTTCTAATAGAGAATGGTTCGACATCCGATGTGGGTTGACACGCGATTGGATTTGTGAAATAGTTTTCTAGAGTTATGCATTAACTAGTAATAGTTATGTGTATGTGCAGCACCTGATTAACCCTTTGTGGTGCCTGGAGCTACCACCAACCTGTGGGGTGGAATTAAAAGACTTCAGTGCACTGTGCCTACACATGTTGCGACCGCAGGTCGCAACATGTGTAGGCACAATGCAAGGAATAAATGCATTCGCCATGTATCCGAAGGAAGTCTGATCCAATCATTTTTAGATTTCTCCAGTTTAATCCTGAGTTCAAGTTTTGTAGTGTTTAAGATCTGATTTTAGGCATGTTTAAGCCTCCAGGAAAATCCACTGTTTTTCATTAAAACGTCTTTGTCCTACTGTCCAGTTGGGATTGTGTTGAAGTCCAGCGCATTTTAGAGCTTCAATGCCGTGAGCCATGAAATGTTGCACCAATCTTGTGGTTGTCTTTTTGGCATTGTTTATATTGTATCTGTGTCGTCCCAGCCTAGTACCTATTGTTTTACCTGTCTCTCCGACATATTGTAAACCACATTTTTCACATGTGATTAAATAAATGCAGTTGCTGGTTCTGGCTGTTATTTGTTGTTTAATCTCTAAGACGCGTTTTGTGGTTCTATTTTTTACTAATTGTTTGGGTTTGAAGTATTCTGGTCCCTGGCGTGCTGGTGTGTTGATTTCTTTTAGCTTGTTGTGTACTAGATAATCTTTAAGGTTTTTATTTTTTCTGTAGGCCGATATCCTTCCTATAGGCCTACAACATTTTGTCTTTGAAATGTAGTGGAGTGACAGACATATAAGTATAAAAAAAAACGAAATTATACTCAAGGTAAAGTATACTGTTAGTTACTGCACAAAATCTACAAGCTCATAGCGCGCCACCGAGTGGCGCGCTACGAGCTTGTAGGTCTGCTATTTTTTGAAAAATCGAAGAACGACTGACATTTTTTAGAATCTGATCTCAGGTCAGAATGGGTTATAATCAGACCAGTGTGTGTCCAGTGGAAACCTCGTATTAATCTGATCTCAGGTCAGAATGGGTTAATGTAAAGCTAATGAGGGCCAGCTGGACGGGGCTTTCCCCGCACTGGGTGGGCGTCTCCGTGAGAACGGCTGTCCGGCGTGGGCGTCGAGATTCTGACCTGAGATCAGATTCATACGAGGTTTCCACTGGATAACACACTGGTCTGATCATGAACCCATTCTGACCTGAGATCAGATTCTTAAAAATGTCAGTCGTTCTTCGATTTTTCAAAAATAGCAGACCTACTATGAGCTTGTAGATCTTCAGTGATGCTTGCCGAACTCGACTCCGTCTCGTTCCTGACCGCATCCCTGTCATGGCAATGATCACGTTAACCCACACCCTCTCGTGTAATATTGCTTAAGTATAGCAGATCTGCAAGCTCACAAGTCAGACTGGTGACTACATTTAATGTAGTCGACAAACTTTTTTTTGTCTTATTTTTAGTCATTTAAAATCAACACTGGTTTGCGTGTGGATTTAATTTAATAATGGTGACGTGTATTAGTTAATTACAGCACCTGATTAACCCTTTGTGGTGCCTGGAGCTACCACCCGTCAGGGGGGGGGGGGGGGGGGGTCTTTTTTCTGAGTACACCAAATAGACAATGAGCTTGTAGATCTGCTATTTTAGTAAATATTAATAATAATAGTCATGCTGGGGTTCAAGAGGATAATTCATATTTCCATTATTCAGATGTAATGTATCATGTAATCAATGAATAACAGCCATCTGTTTCATTTCAACACCACAGACCGATAGATCAATAAAGTGTTTGTGAGGAAACTGGGTTTGGTCCAAATCAGTTTGTTAAAGGACCACTTCACCACTTTGCAACCTGTCTTCATATAATAGGTCCTCACTAATAATTCTGAAAGATTCTCAAAAGATGTTTGCCTTGTTTATTGGTTTTCGTTAAACAATGCCACTATACAAACGTCTCTATTCTTCTCTCTCTCACACAAGAAACTATATATGGTCATTGACCCTTTCAGTTCAACCAGGCCTTTCTGAAGGGTTCTATCTGCTGCAGAGCTGTGCTTCAGATAATCATTTAGGAATGCTTAAACATTCTGCTGAGAAAAAACTATGTTAAAGTCACTCAACACCTGCCCAAGTCTGGGTTGCGGATGTGCATGCATGTCTTTGTTGTGAACTTCCTCAGCAATGACGCAGAGGAAATTCACACCACAGCAGCTGCTTTCTGATTGGCTGGAAGCAGTGCAGTTTTACCACATTGCCGTTCTCTCAAAGAGTCCATCTTCAAACGTCCTCTCTTGTGACTTCTGTCCCATAAGCCGTACAAGGAGAGCAGTCTGAAAACCCACTACGATATCTGAAGACGTGTCCACCTCAACTGGAGTCAACTCAACTCAGAAACTCAACTCAACTCAATTAAACTCAATTAAACTAAGAAAATCAACTCAATTCATATAAAATGAAATGGGAGTTATGCTGCAATTTCTTTTTTTAATGGCAAAATATGACTCCTATATAATGTCGTTGAAGTGGGTACTCATAAAATGTCCTAAAAGACCATCCCTGCATCCCCGGGACTCATTCCATTGAAAACCTGTTTAACCAAATCTGAACGGGAACCCATTTTGGTGTTAGCATCACGTTATGCTTTAGCTATTGAAAAATAGCAGATCTACAAGCTTGTAGGTCTGCTATTTTAGAAAAATCTAAAACTTAAGACTGACATATTTTTAGAATCTGATCTCGGGTCAGAATGGGTTAATCAGACCCAGTGTGTGTCCAGTGGAAACCTCGTATGAATCTGATCTCAGGTCAGAATGTCTTAATGTCCCTACATGACGCCTCTGTCCTCGCCTCAACCTCCGGGATCCTGCAGCTGGAAAATATACATCCTTGTTGTCATGAAGGCACTATATACTCAAAAGTATAGCAGATCTGCAAGCTCACAAGTCTATCAGATTATAGACTTGTGACTACATTTAATGTAGTCGAGAAACATTATTTTTAGTCGACGAAAATCAACACTGTTTGCGTGTGGATTTAATTAGTGTGGTTGCCCAAGGGGCAACCAGACTCTAGTAACTGTAACACTTTATTATTTACCTGGAGTAAGACAAAGTTTGAGCTTGAGCCATATGTCAAATTGACCGGAAAAATCGGGAATCGTGTGCTTGACAAATGTTGTATAGTTTAATTGATATGAATTTATTAGTGAATTAAAATATTATAATATAGTATTTTTTCCTCGGAGACAGTAATCACTATAGTTACAAAACTTGGAGGATAAATTCATACTTATCCCTAAAATTATTTAACCTATAATTTTATCATTTTATCGGTCGGCCTCATGGTGGCGCTATAACTTTACGTTTTGGCTTATAACTCTTGAACCGTAGGTCGTAATGGTGACGTGTATTAGTTAATTACAGCACCTGATTAACCCTTTGTGGTGCCTGGAGCTACCACCCGTCAGGGGGGGGGGGGGGGTACACCAATTAGACAATGAGCTTGTAGATCTGCTATTTTAGTAAATATTCCCCCCATAATAGTCATGCTGGGGTTCAAGAGGATAATTCACATTTCCATTATTCAGATGTAATGTATCATGTAATCAATGAATAACAGATTGATCAATAAAGTGTTTGTGAGGAAACTGGGTTTGGTCAAAAATCAGTTTGTTAAAGGACCACTTCACCACTTTGCAACCTGTCTTCATATAATACTAATAATTCTGAAAGATTCTCAAAGATGTTTGCCTTGTTTATTGGTTTTCGTTAAACAATGCCACTATACCAACTTCTCCATTCTTCTCTCTCTCTCTCACCGACATGTCTTCATCAATAATTGCACAATGCCAACTTCTCTATTCTCTCTCTATCTCTCACACAAGACACTATAAAGGTCATTGACCCTTTCACTTCAACCAGGCCTTTCTGAAGGGTTCTATCTGCTGCAGAGCTGTGCTTCAGAGAATCATTTAGGAATGCTTAAACATTCTGCTGAGAAAAAACTATGTTAAAGTCACTCGACACCTAGCCTGGGATCCACCTACAGTATGCTTTCTATGGCATAGGCAGCTCCCGGCCGGATCCGCCGGGAGAATCTAGACACAGCTGCGCGACATGAGACTGATTAATTAGAGCGACAGAGAGAGAGAGGAGTGTGTGTGTGTGTGTGTGTGTGTGTGTGTGTGTGTGTGTACATGTGTGCGTGTGTGCGTGTGTGCGTCAATTTAACAAAGATGCAGACAATCCGAAATCAGCAGAGAGTGATCGACGTTTGCGCTACTCTATGCCGAATTGAAGTGGACTCGGACCCAGACTTTTTTTTTCCCTCCCTGGAAATAAAAACGTCTGGGTTTCCGAGGCTACTCGACACCTGCCCAAGTTTGGGTTGAGGATGTGCATGCGTGTCTTTGTTGTGAAATGTCCTCGTCAATGACGCAGAGGAAATTCACACCACAGCAGCTGCTTTCTGATTGGCTGGAAGCAGTGCAGTTTTACCACATTGCCGTTCTCTCAAAGAGTCCATCTTCAAACGTCCTCTCTTGTGACTTCTGTCACATCAAGCCGTGCAAGGAGAGCAGTCTGAAAACCCACTGCGATATCTGAAGACGTGTCCACCTCAACTGGAGTCAACTCAACTCAGAAACTCAACTCAACTCAACTCAACTCAGAAACTCAACTCAACTCAACTCAACTCAGAAACGCAACTCAACTCAACCTAAAATGTCTGAAGACATCTACACCACACCAGAGCCGACCGACGACACTTATGAAACCCTCCCTGTTTCTGCCCCTGAGAACACAGCACAGCATGGAGGTGGAGGTATAGAACTAACCGTCTACGCAAACCTCCCAGGTTCTGACCCTGGGAACACAGCACAGCATGGAGGTAAAAAATAAGAATACTATTATTACTTCTACTGCTACTACTACAACTATTACTACTGCTAATAATAATAATAATAATAATACAATAATTTAAGTAACACATCTATCGTTCTTACGCAATAGCACCACAGGGCCTCTCTTGTCAATGCTTTATTGGATGTGTTTAATGGAATTTGCTTTTATTCACATTATGCCTTAATGTATACAATAATAGTGAAAATGTGTCTGATGTTTACATTCAGGATTTAAGAAGAATTTCTTCAAAGCTGTTGCAGCGTGTGTGGGGCTGCTCCTATTGGCTGGCATCATTGTCCTGGTCATACTCAGTGAGTAGCATTTTATAAACACTACTGTATCTTTATGTCTCATATTTGAGTCAGGAATAGTTTGATTGATTACTTTATTAACAGTTCACCAAAAAGAGCACAGGAAAGTACAGTTCAATACAAAGTCTGATATTTGAGGATTTGGTGCGTGTGTGTGTGTGGGTGCATGCATGCATGCGTGCGTGTGTGTTCGTGGATGAATGAATGTGTGTGTGTGTGTGTGTGTGTGTGTGTGTGTGTGTGTGTGTGTGTGTATGTATGTGTGTGCGCGCGTGCATGGATTTTCTATTTTTTTTAACCTTTATTTAACCAGTAAAAACCACATTGAGACTGAAGTCTCTTTTACAAGTGTGAACTGGCCAAGACAAGAGGCAAAATAAGTGTCTGCCAGTAACAAAAGAAATACAGGACAGACATACAATGCTCATAAATACAGTAGCCTACCCACTACCAAAGAAGCTCAAAGGGGAGAGAACAGGAACGTTTAGTAACGCGACCAATGAGGACTAATAAATAAAAATCACACCTGTGTGAACCGAGTGGTGCAACTCCCCTCTCTCCCCCCCACTCCCCTCTCTCTCTCTCTCTCTCTCTCTCTCTCTCTCTCTCATTAGCAGGCACAGCACTATCGTCCAATTTCTTCTCTGTATCGTTCCAATTTCTTCTCTGTATCGTTCCAATTTCTTCTCTGTATCGTTCCTAATTCTTCTCTGTATCGTTCCAATTTCACGCATGCTCACACCACTCGTGCTCATGACTGCAGGTACACGGACATTGCTCAGAGTTGAGGAACTAGCAAAGCGGTGGACAGTTTCGCCATAATCAAGCTGCGACAGGAAGAGGCCTGTAACATGCTTTTTGCGATAAGCATTAGAAAAGCAGAACTTCATTCTGTAGATGAGGATGCCAACTGTCTGTCCATGTGGACACATAGTGGACTTAATGGCTTTACAATGACAAACGCTACATTACAGAATGACTGTCTGTCCATGTGGACACTAGTGGACTTAACCCTGCAAGACCTGGATATATTTCAACTTGCAAAAAAGAGATTTCAACCGTACTACTACTTTCTACTACTAGGACTTTGCAGAGGACATTATGTAAAAAAGGAAAAAAAAGGTTTAGTGCAAATGTTATGCTCATTTATAATGACAAACGCTACATGGCAGATTCACTAAGTCTGTCCATGTGGACACATAGTTAGATACTTTATAATGACAAACGCAACAGATTCAAACTCCTATAGAACTTCAACCCCTGTAGCAACCAGACACCTCTCTTTGTCTCATTGTCAAATGCAGACTTACGATCACAATAAAGCTGGATGTAATACTAATCAGTTTGTTGATTATCCTTCTTGCAGATTTGGACCTGACTAAACAGAGAGACTGGTGGAAGACCCGTTTTGATGAGTTCCAGACCAGACCTGACAACCTGACCGAACAGAGAGGCCAGTTACTGACCAGACTTAACAACACGACTGAACAGAGAGACCAGTGGACGACCAGTTATGATGCGTTACTGAGCAGACATACCAACCTGATTCTTTGTGGTCAGTGGGACGTCACTGTGTTTATACATTCTTATATCATGTTGTTCATCATTTTGTCATTAATCACATTAAAAACAGTGTCTAACATTATATTTTGTTGTTAGAATCACATGGATTTACATTTGGTGATGGTGTGTGTTACTACATCTCTACTGAGAAGAAGACCTGGGAGGACAGCAGAGCATTCTGTACAGCCAGACAATCTGACCTGATGACCATAAAGAGCAGAGAGAAGCAGGTGCAGTGTGTGTGTGTGTGTGTGTGTGTGTGTGTGTGTGTGTGTGTGTGTGTGTGTGTGAGTGCGTGCTTGCGTGCGTGCGTGCTTGCGTGTGCATTAGTACATGCTGTAACCTACTCCATCTAGTTCACACACATCTAGTATTGTACACATTGTACTTCAGTAACCAGCTGCTTTTCTGTCCAGGACTTTGTTAACAGACTCGGTGGCAGCTACAGCTGGATTGGATTGACCGACAGCGAGACTGAAGGAGTGTGGAAGTGGGTGGATGGAACACCACTGACCACACCAACGTAAGACTTTACCTTCATTATTCTACTGAGGCCCATTCTATAAACGCCTTCTAAATACTGACCTACGTTTTCTGAAAAACAAATATTTAGATAGCAGCATCACATTTTGTAATACTGTACATACTGTACAGAACCCCAAAAGGGGTTCCCGCCCAGGATGGGTTAAAGGAAACATTTTAACTACATTTATTTTCAGCAAACTACATTTCGCATTATTTCCTCTTCATATTTATTTCTAAATTATTGAACTCTATAATAAAACACAATTACTCTGTATCCGTTGTTTATTTCATTGTCCGGTTAATTTGTACCTAAATATATAATGTAATAATTTGTACCTAAATATATATTGTAATATAATTTGAAGTCATGTTTAAAAAAAAGAAAAACATTCAGATAGAATCCTTGTTGTGAAGGTATTGTAATGTATGAATGTGTCTACTTCTACAGGTACTGGTGGCCTGGTTTGCCTGATGACAATGGAGGAGCAGACTGTGTTACTTCTAATGAAGAATGGTTCGACATTCCATGTGGGCAGAGACGCGATTGGATTTGTGAAATAGTTTTCTAGAGTTATGCATTAACTAGTAATAGTTATGTGTATGTGCAGCACCTGATTAACCCTTTGTGGTGCCTGGAGCTACCACCAACCTGTGGGGGGGGGGGGGGGGGGTTCTCGTTTATTTTCTGAGTACACCAAATAGACAATGAGCTTGTAGATCTGCTATTTTGGGAAATATTCCCCCCATAATAGTCATGCTGGGGTTCAAGAGGATAATTCATATTTCCATTATTCAGATGTAATGTATCATGTAATCAATGAATAACAGCCATCTGTTTCATTTCAACACCACAGACCGATAGATCAATAAAGTGTTAGTGAGGAAACTGGGTTTGGTCCAAATCCGTTTGTTAAAGGACCACTTCACCACTTTGCAACCTGTCTTCATATAATAGGTCCTCACTAATAACTCTCAAAGATGTTTGCCTTGTTTATTGGTTTTCGTTAAATTTACAATAAATATTGTATTATTTTGACTTTATTGTGTTTCTGTTTTCCTGTTTGTTTTAACTTGTTGATTGTTCTGTGCTCACTGTTCAGCACCTCGTGACTTTATTTTGAAAGGTGCTTAATTACTTACTTACTTACTTTAGTAATTTAAAGGAGAATTCCATACTAAAAGGCTTTCTTACCTTTCTTTGTAGTTGTTACGTCCCCACCAAGAGGTCCAGGTGTTATTTTGTGCAAAAGCTCCTTATTGGCTATTTCCCCTACCATAAGCCCTAAATGAATTGCATTGAATTGAATTAATTAACAATATTACCATTTGTATACTGTCATGATTAATTTGGATTATAATGATTCTTTTCTTATTACTTTTCATGGGTGTATTGATCTCTTTATATGACTTTTTTTGTTCTCATTTAACCACATGAGTACCTGTCACCTTAAGTTGAGTGATGTCATGTCATTTCGTTTGTTCTGATAGGCTTACCTTTAGGCCAGACAGCCTACAAAAAGGATGCTTTCTCATTTGTGTTCATAAAGATAGCCTGATGAAGGCAGCATAGGCCGAAACGTTGCTATTTCCCTAAATAAATGTCACTGCATTTGAAGACAGTGTGCGGTTGTTTTTTCCTTTTTCAATAGCTAAAGCATAAAATGATGCTAACACCAAAATGGGTTCCCTTGCACACTGAGAGAGACAGTATAGGAAAGCTGAGAGGGAGACAGTGTAGGCAAGACAGACCGTATAGGCAAGCTGAGAGGGAGACAGTGTAGGCAAGACAGACAGCATATAGGCAAGCTGAGAGGGAGACAGTGTAGGCAAGACAGACCGTATAGGCAAGCTGAGAGGGAGACAGTGTAGGCAAGACAGACCGTATAGGCAAGCTGAGAGGGAGACAGTGTAGGCAAGACAGACCATATAGGCAAGCTGAGAGGGAGACAGTGTAGGCAAGACAGACAGCATAAAGGAAAGCTGAGAGGGAGACAGTGTAGGCAAGACAGACAGCATAAAGGAAAGCTGAGAGGGAGACAGTGTAGGCAAGACAGACCATATAGGCAAGCTGAGAGGGAGACAGTGTAGGCAAGACAGACAGCATAAAGGAAAGCTGAGAGGGAGACAGTGTAGGCAAGACAGACCGTATAGGCAAGCTGAGAGGGAGACAGTGTAGGCAAGACAGACCATATAGGCAAGCTGAGAGGGAGACAGTGTAGGCAAGACAGACAGCATAAAGGAAAGCTGAGAGGGAGACAGTGTAGGCAAGACAGACAGTATAGGCAAGCTGAGAGGGAGACAGTATAAGACAGACAGTAGAAAAAGCTGAAGTGGAAAATGTATAGGAGATACAAGCACTGCAGGGAAAGCTTCTAGGGGAGACAGTATATACTCGAGACGGACAGTATAAGCTGAGGAGACAATAAACGGAAAGGCATATTATGCCTCTTGGATATTAAACAAGGTGTGAACTTCCTCAGCAATGATGCAGAGGAAATTCACACCACAGCAGCTGCTTTCTGATTGGCTGGGAGCTGATCGCCGTTATCTCAAAGAGTCCATCTTCAAACTTCCTCTCTTGTGACTTCTGTCACATCAAGCCGTGCAAGGAGAGCAGTCTGAAAACCCACTGCGATATCTGAAGACGTGTCCACCTCAACTGGAGTCAACTCAACTCAGAAACTCAACTCAACTCAATTCAACTCAGAAACTCAACTCAACTCAACCTAAAATGTCTGAAGACATCTACACCACACCAGAGCCGACCGACGACACTTATGAAACCCTCCCTGTTTCTGACCCCGAGAACGACTATGAAACCCTCCCTGTTTCTGCCCCTGAGAACACAGCACAGCATGGAGGTGGAGGTATAGAACTAACCGTCTACGCAAACCTCCCAGGTTCTGACCCTGGGAACACAGCACAGCATGGAGGTAAAAAATAAGAATACTATTATTACTTCTACTGCTACTACTACTGCTACTACTACAACTATTACTACTGCTAATAATAATAATAATAATAATAATAATACAATAATTTAAGTAACACATCTATCGTTCTTACGCAATAGCACCACAGGGCCTCTCTTGTCAATGCTTTATTGGATGTGTTTAATGGAATTTGCTTTTATTCACATTATGCCTTAATGTATACAATAATAGTGAAAATGTGTCTGATGTTTACATTCAGGATTTAAGAAGAATTTCTTCAAAGCTGTTGCAGCGTGTGTGGGGCTGCTCCTATTGGCTGGCATCATTGTCCTGGTCATACTCAGTGAGTAGCATTTTATAAACACTACTGTATCTTTATGTCTCATATTTGAGTCAGGAATAGTTTGATTGATTAATTGATTGATTGATTGAATACTTTATTAACAGTTCACCAAAAAGAGCACAGGAAAGTACAGTTCAATACAAAGTCTGATATTTGAGGATTTGGTGTGTGTGTGTGGGTGCATGCGTGCGTGTGTGTTCGTGGATGAATGAATGTGCGTGTTTGTGTGTGTGTGTGTGTGTGTGTGTGTGTGTGCGCGCGCGCGCGTGCATGGATTTTTTTTTTTTTGTAACCTTTATTTAACCAGTAAAAACCACATTGAGACTGAAGTCTCTTTTACAAGTGTGAACTGGCCAAGACAAGAGGCAAAATAAGTGACACAGCTCTGCCAGTAACAAAAGAAATACAGGACAGACAAACAATGCTCATAAATACAGTAGCCTACCCACTACCAAAGAAGCTCAAAGGGGAGAGAACAGGAACGTTTAGTAACGCGACCAATGAGGACTAATAAATAAAAATCACACCTGTGTGAACCGAGTGGTGCAACTCCCCTCTCTCCCCCCCACTCCCCTCTCTCTCTCTCTCTCTCTCTCTCTCTCTCTCTCTCTCTCTCTCTCATTAGCAGGCACAGCACTATCGTCCAATTTCTTCTCTGTATCGTTCCAATTTCTTCTCTGTATCGTTCCTAATTCTTCTCTGTATCGTTCCAATTTCACGCATGCTCACACCACTCGTGCTCATGACTGCAGGTACACGGACATTGCTCAGAGTTGAGGAACTAGCAAAGCGGTGGACAGTATCGCCATGATCAAGCTGCGACAGGAAGAGGCCTGTAACATGCTTTTTGCGATAAGCATTAGAAAAGCAGAACTTCATTCTGTAGATGAGGATGCCAACTGTCTGTCCATGTGGACACATAGTGGACTTAATGGCTTTACAATGACAAAAGCTACATAACAGATTGACTGTCTGTCCATGTGGACACTAGTGGACTTAACCCTGCAAGACCTGGATATATTTCAACTTGCAAAAAAGAGATTTCAACCTTACTACTACTTTCTACTACTAGGACTTTGCAGAGGACATTATGTAAAAAAGAAAAAAAAAGGATTAGTGCAAATGTTATGCACATTTATAATGACAAACGCTACATGGCAGATTCACTAAGTCTGTCCATGTGGACACATAGTTAGATACTTTATAATGACAAACGCAACAGATTCAAACTCCTAGAACTTCAACCCCTGTAGCAACCAGACACCTCTCTTTGTCTCATTGTCAAATGCAGACTTACGATCACAATAAAGCTGGATGTAATACTAATCAGTTTGTTGATTATCCTTCTTGCAGATTTGGACCTGACTAAACAGAGAGACTGGTGGAAGACCCGTTTTGATGAGTTCCAGACCAGACCTGACAACCTGACCGAACAGAGAGGCCAGTTACTGACCAGACTTAACAACCTGACCGAACAGAGAGACCAGTGGAAGACCAGTTATGATGAGTTACTGAGCAGACTTAACAACCTGACCGAACAGAGAGACCAGTGGAAGACCAGTTATGATGCGTTACTGAGCAGACATGCCAACCTGATTCTTTGTGGTCAGTGGGACGTCACTGTGTTTATACATTCTTATATCATGTTGTTCATCATTTTGTCATTAATCACATTCAAAACAGTGTCTAACATTATATTTTGTTGTTAGAATCACATGGATTTACATTTGGTGATGGTTTGTGTTACTACTACTCTACTGAGAAGAAGACCTGGGAGGACAGCAGAGCAAACTGTACAGCCAGACAATCTGACCTGATGACCATAAAGAGCAGAGAGAAGCAGGTGCAGTGTGTGTGTGTGTGAGAGTGTGAGTGTGAGTGTGAGTGTGAGTGTGAGTGTGAGTGTGAGTGTGAGTGTGTGTGTGTGTGTGTGTGTGTGTGTGTGTGTGTGTGTGAGTGCATGCTTGCGTGCGTGCGTGCTTGCGTGTGCATTAGTGCATGCTATAACCTACTCCATCTAGTTGACACACATCTAGTATTGTACACATTGTACTTCAGTAACCAGCTGCTTTTCTGTCCAGGACTTTGTTAACAGATTCGGTGGCGGAGGGGCTGTGTGGATTGGATTGACCGACAGCGAGACTGAAAGAGTGTGGAAGTGGGTGGATGGAACACCACTGACCACACCAACGTAAGACTTTACCTTCATTATTCTACTGAGGCCCATTCTATAAACGCCTTCTAAATACTGACCTACGTTTTCTGAAAAACAAATATTTAGATAGCAGCATCACATTTTGTAATACTGTACATACTGTACAGAACCCCAAAAGGGGTTCCCGGCCAGGATGGGTTAAAGAAAACATTTTAACTACATTTATTTTCAGCAAACTACATTTCACATTATTTCCTCTTCATATTTATTTCTAAATTATTGAACTCTATAATAAAACACAATTACTCTGTATCCGTTGTTTATTTCATTGTCCGGTTAATTTGTACCTAAATATATAATGTAATAATTTGTACCTAAATATATATTGTAATATAATTTGAAGTCATGTTTAAAAAAAGAAAAACATTCAGATAGAATCCTTGTTGTGAAGGTATTGTAATGTATGAATGTGTCTACTTCTACAGGTACTGGGGGACTGGTGAGCCTGATGACCTTGGAGGAGCAGACTGTGTTACTTCTAATAGAGAATGGTTCGACATGCCATGTGGGCGGACACGCGATTGGATTTGTGAAATAGTTTTCTAGAGTAATGCATTAACTAGTAATAGTTGTGTGTATGTGCAGCACCTGATTAACCCTTTGTGGTGCCTGGAGCTACCACCAACCTGTGGGGTGGAATTAAAAGACTTCAGTGCACTGTGCCTACACATGTTGCGACCGCAGGTCGCAACATGTGTAGGCACAATGCAAGGAATAAATGCATTCGCCATGTATCCGAAGGAAGTCTGATCCAATCATTTTTAGATTTCTCCAGTTTAATCCTGAGTTCAAGTTTTGTAGTGTTTAAGATCTGATTTTAGGCATGTTTAAGCCTCCAGGAAAATCCGTGTTGAGGTTCTTAATCCACTGTTTTTCATTAAAACGTCTTTGTCCTACTGTCCAGTTGGGATTGTGTTGAAGTCCAGCGCATTTTAGAGCTTCAATGCCGTGAGCCATGAAATGTTGCACCAATCTTGTGGTTGTCTTTTTGGCATTGTTTATATTGTATCTGTGTCGTCCCAGCCTAGTACCTATTGTTTTACCTGTCTCTCCGACATATTGTAAACCACATTTTTCACATGTGATTAAATAAATGCAGTTGCTGGTTCTGGCTGTTATTTGTTGTTTAATCTCTAAGACGCGTTTTGTGGTTCTATTTTTTACTAATTGTTTGGGTTTGAAGTATTCTGGTCCCTGGCGTGCTGGTGTGTGGATTTCTTTTAGCTTGTTGTGTACTAGATAATCTTTAAGGTTTTTATTTTTTCTGTAGGCCGATATCCTTCCTATAGGCCTACAACATTTTGTCTTTGAAATGTAGTGGAGTGACAGACAAGTATCCAAAAAAACGAAATTATACTCAAGGTAAAGTATACTGTTAGTTACTGCACAAAATCTACAAGCTCATAGCGCGCCACCGAGTGGCGCGCTACGAGCTTGTAGGTCTGCTATTTTTTGAAAAATCGAAGAACGACTGACATTTTTTAGAATCTGATCTCAGAATGGGTTATAATCAGACCAGTGTGTGTCCAGTGGAAACCTCGTATTAATCTGATCTCAGGTCAGAATGGGTTAATGTAAAGCTAATGAGGGCCAGCTGGACGGGGCTTTCCCCGCACTGGGTGGGCGTCTCCGTGAGAACGGCTGTCCGGCGTGGGCGTCGAGATTCTGACCTGAGATCAGATTCATACGAGGTTTCCACTGGATAACACACTGGTCTGATCATGAACCCATTCTGACCTGAGATCAGATTCTTAAAAATGTCAGTCGTTCTTCGATTTTTCAAAAATAGCAGACCTACAAGCTCGTAGCGCGCCACTCGGTGGTGCGCTATGAGCTTGTAGATCTTCAGTGATGCACTTCAGTGATGCTTGCGGAACTCGACTCCGTCTCGTTCCTGACCGCATCCCTGTCATGGCAATGATCACGTTAACCCACACCCCCTCTCGTGTAATATTGCTTAAGTATAGCAGATCTGCAAGCTCACAAGTCAGACTGGTGACTACATTTAATGTAGTCGACAAACTTTTTTTTGTCTCATTTTTAGTCGACGAAAATCAACACTGGTTTGCGTGTGGATTTAATTTAATAATGGTGACGTGTATTAGTTAATTACAGCACCTGATTAACCCTTTGTGGTGCCTGGAGCTACCACCCGTCAGGGGGGGGGGGGGTCTTTTTTCTGAGTACACCAAATAGACAATGAGCTTGTAGATCTGCTATTTTAGTAAATATTAATAATAATAGTCATGCTGGGGTTCAAGAGGATAATTCATATTTCCATTATTCATATACATGTAATGTATCATGTAATCAATGAATAACAGCCATCTGTTTCATTTCAACACCACAGACCGATAGATCAATAAAGTGTTTGTGAGGAAACTGGGTTTGGTCCAAATCAGTTTGTTAAAGGACCACTTCACCACTTTGCAACCTATCTTCATATAATAGAATTAGTACTCACTAATAATTCTGAAAGATTCTCAAAAGATGTTTGCCATGTTTATTGGTTTTCGTTAAACAATGCCACTATACAAACGTCTCTATTCTCTCTCTATCTCTCACACAAGAAACTATAAAGGTCATTGACCCTTTCAGTTCAACCAGGCCTTTCTGAAGGGTTCTATCTGGTGCAGAGCTGTGCTTCAGAGAATCATTTAGGAATGCTTAAACATTCTGCTGAGAAAAAACTATGTTAAAGTCACTCAACACCTGCCCAAGTCTGGGTTGCGGATGTGCATGCATGTCTTTGTTGTGAACTTCCTCAGCAATGACGCAGAGGAAATTCACACCACAGCAGCTGCTTTCTGATTGGCTGGAAGCAGTGCAATTTTACCACATCGCAGTTATCTCAAAGAGTCCATCTTCAAACGTCCTCTCTTGTGACTTCTGTCCGATCAAGCCGTGCAAGGAGAGCAGTCTGAAAACCCACTACGATATCTGAAGACGTGTCCACCTCAACTGGAGTCAACTCAACTCAGAAACTCAACTCAACTCAATTAAACTCAATTAAACTAAGAAAATCAACTCAATTCATATAAAATGAAATGGGAGTTATGCTGCAATTTCTTTTTTTAATGGCAAAATATGACTCCTATATAATGTCGTTGAAGTGGGTACTCATAAAATGTCCTAAAAGACCATCCCTGCATCCCCGGGACTCATTCCATTGAAAACCTGTTTAACCCATTCTGAACGGGAACCCATTTTGGTGTTAGCATCACGTTATGCTTTAGCTATTGAAAAATAGCAGATCTACAAGCTTGTAGGTCTGCTATTTTAGAAAAATCTAAAACTTAAGACTGACATATTTTTAGAATCTGATCTCGGGTCAGAATGGGTTAATCAGACCCAGTGTGTGTCCAGTGGAAACCTCGTATGAATCTGATCTCAGGTCAGAATGTCTTAATGTCCCTACTCCCTACATGACGCCTCTGTCCTCGCCTCAACCTCCGGGATCCTGCAGCTGGAAAATATACATCCTTGTTGTCATGAAGGCACTATATACTCAAAAGTATAGCAGATCTGCAAGCTCACAAGTCTATCAGATTATAGACTTGTGACTACATTTAATGTAGTCGAGAAACATTATTTTTAGTCGACGAAAATCAACACTGTTTGCGTGTGGATTTAATTAGTGTGGTTGCCCAAGGGGCAACCAGACTCTAGTAACTGTAACACTTTATTATTTACCTGGAGTAAGACAAAGTTTGAGCTTGAGCCATATGTCAAATTGACCGGAAAAATCGGGAATCGTGTGCTTGACAAATGTTGTATAGTTTAATTGATATGAATTTATTAGTGAATTAAAATATTATAATATAGTATTTTTTCCTCGGAGACAGTAATCACTATAGTTACAAAACTTGGAGGATAAATTCATACTTATCCCTAAAATTATTTAACCTATAATTTTATCATTTTATCGGTCGGCCTCATGGTGGCGCTATAACTTTACGTTTTGGCTTATAACTCTTGAACCGTAGGTCGTAATGGTGACGTGTATTAGTTAATTACAGCACCTGATTAACCCTTTGTGGTGCCTGGAGCTACCACCCGTCAGGGGGGGGGGGGGGGGGGGGGGGGGGTACACCAATTAGACAATGAGCTTGTAGATCTGCTATTTTAGTAAATATTCCCCCCATAATAGTCATGCTGGGGTTCAAGAGGATAATTCACATTTCCATTATTCAGATGTAATGTATCATGTAATCAATGAATAACAGATTGATCAATAAAGTGTTTGTGAGGAAACTGGGTTTGGTCAAAAATCAGTTTGTTAAAGGACCACTTCACCACTTTGCAACCTGTCTTCATATAATACTAATAATTCTGAAAGATTCTCAAATATGTTTGCCATGTTTATTGGTTTTCGTTAAATGCCACTATACCAACTTCTCTATTCTTCTCTCTCTCTCTCACCGACATGTCTTCATCAATAATTGCACAATGCCAACTTCTCTATTCTCTCTCTATCTCTCACACAAGACACTATAAAGGTCATTGACCCTTTCACTTCAACCAGGCCTTTCTGAAGGGTTCTATCTGCTGCAGAGCTGTGCTTCAGAGAATCATTTAGGAATGCTTAAACATTCTGCTGAGAAAAAACTATGTTAAAGTCACTCGACACCTAGCCTGGGATCCACCTATGCTTTCTATGGCATAGGCAGCTCCCGGCCGGATCCGCCGGGAGAATCTAGACACAGCTGCGCGACATGAGACTGATTAATTAGAGCGACAGAGAGAGAGAGGAGTGTGTGTGTGTGTGTGTGTGTGTGCGTGTGTGCGTGTGTGCGTCAATTTAACAAAGATGCAGACAATCCGAAATCAGCAGAGAGTGATCGACGTTTGCGCTACTCTATGCCGAATTGAAGTGGACTCGGACCCAGACTTTTTTTTTCCCTCCCTGGAAATAAAAACGTCTGGGTTTCCGAGGCTACTCGACACCTGCCCAAGTTTGGGTTGAGGATGTGCATGCGTGTCTTTGTTGTGAAATGTCCTCGTCAATGACGCAGAGGAAATTCACACCACAGCAGCTGCTTTCTGATTGGCTGGAAGCAGTGCAGTTTTACCACATTGCCGTTCTCTCAAAGAGTCCATCTTCAAACGTCCTCTCTTGTGACTTCTGTCACATCAAGCCGTGCAAGGAGAGCAGTCTGAAAACCCACTGCGATATCTGAAGACGTGTCCACCTCAACTGGAGTCAACTCAACTCAGAAACTCAACTCAACTCAACTCAACTCAGAAACTCAACTCAACTCAACTCAACTCAGAAACGCAACTCAACTCAACCTAAAATGTCTGAAGACATCTACACCACACCAGAGCCGACCAACGACATTTATGAAACCCTCCCTGTTTCTGACCCCGAGAACGACTATGAAACCCTCCCTGTTTCTGCCCCTGAGAACACAGCACAGCATGGAGGTGGAGGTATAGAACTAACCGTCTACGCAAACCTCCCAGGTTCTGACCCTGGGAACACAGCACAGCATGGAGGTAAAAAATAAGAATACTATTATTACTTCTACTGCTACTACTACTGCTACTACTACAACTATTACTACTGCTAATAATAATAATAATAATAATACAATAATTTAAGTAACACATCTATCGTTCTTACGCAATAGCACCACAGGGCCTCTCTTGTCAATGCTTTATTGGATGTGTTTAATGGAATTTGCTTTTATTCACATTATGCCTTAATGTATACAATAATAGTGAAAATGTGTCTGATGTTTACATTCAGGATTTAAGAAGAATTTCTTCAAAGCTGTTGCAGCGTGTGTGGGGCTGCTCCTATTGGCTGGCATCATTGTCCTGGTCATACTCAGTGAGTAGCATTTTATAAACACTACTGTATCTTTATGTCTCATATTTGAGTCAGGAATAGTTTGATTGATTACTTTATTAACAGTTCACCAAAAAGAGCACAGGAAAGTACAGTTCAGTACAAAGTCTGATATTTGAGGATTTGGTGCGTGTGTGTGTGGGTGCATGCATGCGTGCGTGTGTGTTCGTGGATGAATGAATGTGTGTGTGTGTGTGTGTGTGTGCGCGCGCGTGCATGGATTTTTTTTTTTTTAACCTTTATTTAACCAGTAAAAACCACATTGAGACTGAAGTCTCTTTTACACAGTGTGAACTGGCCAAGACAAGAGGCAAAATAAGTGACACAGCTCTGCCAGTAACAAAAGAAATACAGGACAGACATACAATGCTCATAAATACAGTAGCCACTACCAAAGAAGCTCAAAGGGGAGAGAACAGGAACGTTTAGTAACGCGACCAATGAGGACTAATAAATAAAAATCACACCTGTGTGATCCGAGTGGTGCAACTCCCCTCTCTCCCCCCCACTCCCCTCTCTCTCTCTCTCTCTCTCTCTCATTAGCAGGCACAGCACTATCGTCCAATTTCTTACATGTATCGTTCCTATTTCTTCTCTGTATCGTTCCAATTTCTTCTCTGTATCGTTCCTATTTCTTCTCTGTATCGTTCCAATTTCTTCTCTGTATCGTTCCTATTTCTTCTCTGTATCGTTCCAATTTCTTCTCTGTATCGTTCCTATTTCTTCTCTGTATCGTTCCAATTTCACGCATGCTCACACCACTCGTGCTCATGACTGCAGGTACACGGACATTGCTCAGAGTTGAGGAACTAGCAAAGCGGTGGACAGTTTCGCCATAATCAAGCTGCGACAGGAAGAGGCCTGTAACATGCTTTTTGCGATAAGCATTAGAAAAGCAGAACTTCATTCTGTAGATGAGGATGCTAACTGTCTGTCCATGTGGACACATAGTGGACTTAATGGCTTTACAATGACAAAAGCTACATAACAGATTGACTGTCTGTCCATGTGGACACTAGTGGACTTAACCCTGCAAGACCTGGATATGTTTCAACTTGCAAAAAAGAGATTTCAACCGTACTATTACTTTCTACTACTAGGACTTTGCAGAGGACATTATGTAAAAAAGGAAAAAAAAAGGTTTAGTGCAAATGTTATGCACATTTATAATGACAAACGCTACATGGCAGATTCACTAAGTCTGTCCATGTGGACACATAGTTAGATACTTTATAATGACAAACGCAACAGATTCAAACTCCTAGAACTTCAACCCCTGTAGCAACCAGACACCTCTCTTTGTCTCATTGTCAAATGCAGACTTACGATCACAATAAAGCTGGATGTAATACTAATCAGTTTGTTGATTATCCTTCTTGCAGATTTGGACCTGACTAA
This sequence comes from Protomyctophum bolini, assembly GCF_963924005.1. Lineage (NCBI taxonomy): Eukaryota > Metazoa > Chordata > Actinopteri > Myctophiformes > Myctophidae > Protomyctophum > Protomyctophum bolini. Next base: position 44,938,852 of record NC_137867.1, on the reverse strand, counting down.
ACAGAGAGACTGGTGGAAGACCCGTTTTGATGAGTTCCAGACCAGACCTGACAACCTGACCGAACAGAGAGGCCAGTTACTGACCAGACTTAACAACATGACTGACCAGAGAGACCAGTGGAAGACCAGTTATGATGAGTTACTGAGCAGACATACCAACCTGACCGAACTGAAGAGGATTCTTTGTGGTCAGTGAGACGTCACTGTGTTTATACATTCTTATCATGTTGTTCATCATTTTGTCATTAATCACATTAAAAACAGTGTCTAACATTATATTTTGTTGTTAGAATCACATGGATTTACATTTGGTGATGGTGTGTGTTATTACATCTCTACTGAGAAGAAGACCTGGGAGGACAGCAGAGCATTCTGTACAGCCAGACAATCTGACCTGATGACCATAAAGAGCAGAGAGAAGCAGGTGCAGTGTGTGTGTGTGTGTGTGTGTGTGTGTGTGTGTGTGTGTGTGTGTGTGTGAGTGTGTGTGTGTGTGTGTGTGTGTGTGTGTGTGTGTGTGAGAGTGCGTGCTTGCGTGCGTGCGTGCTTGCGTGTGCATTAGTGCATGCTGTAACCTACTCCATCTAGTTCACACACATCTAGTATTGTACACATTGTACTTCAGTAACCAGCTGCTTTTCTGTCCAGGACTTTGTTAACAGACTCGGTGGCGGATCCAAGACTGTGTGGCTTGGATTGACCGACAGCGAGACTGAAGGCGTGTGGAAGTGGGTGGATGGAACACCACTGACCACACCAACGTAAGACTTTACCTTCATTATTCTACTGAGGCCCATTCTATATAAACGCCTTCTAAATACTGACCTACGTTTTCTGAAAAACAAATATTTAGATAGCAGCATCACATTTTGTAATACTGTACATACTGTACAGAACCCCAAAAGGGGTTCCCGCCCAGGATGGGTTAAAGAAAACATTTTAACTACATTTATTTTCAGCAAACTACATTTCGCATTATTTCCTCTTCATATTTATTTCTAAATTATTGAACTCTATAATTACTCTGTATCCGTTGTTTATTTCATTGTCCGGTTAATTTGTACCTAAATATATAATGTAATAATTTGTACCTAAATATATATTGTAATATAATTTGAAGCCATGTTTAAAAAAAGAAAAACATTCAGATAGAATCCTTGTTGTGAAGGTATTGTAATGTATGAATGTGTCTACTTCTACAGGTACTGGCTGCGTGTTTTGCCTACTGACCTTGGAGGATCAGACTGTGTTACTTCTAATAGAGAATGGTTCGACATGCCATGTGGGTCGACACGCGATTGGATTTGTGAAATAGTTTTCTAGAGTTATGCATTAACTAGTAATAGTTATGTGTATGTGCAGCACCTGATTAACCCTTTGTGGTGCCTGGAGCTACCACCAACCTGTGGGGGGGGGGGGGGGTTCTCGTTTATTTTCTGAGTACACCAAATAGACAATGAGCTTGTAGATCTGCTATTTTGGGAAATATTCCCCCCATAATAGTCATGCTGGGGTTCAAGAGGATAATTCATATTTCCATTATTCAGATGTAATGTATCATGTAATCAATGAATAACAGCCATCTGTTTCATTTCAACACCACAGACCGATAGATCAATAAAGTGTTTGTGAGGAAACTGGGTTTGGTCCAAATCAGTTTGTTAAAGGACCACTTCACCACTTTGCAACCTGTCTTCATATAATAGGTCCTCACTGATAACTCTCAAAGATGTTTGCCTTGTTTATTGGTTTTCGTTAAATTTACAATAAATATTGTATTATTTTGACTTTATTGTGTTTCTGTTTTCCTGTTTGTTTTAACTTGTTGATTGTTCTGTGCTCACTGTTCAGCACCTCGTGACTTTATTTTGAAAGGTGCTTAATTACTTACTTACTTACTTACTTACTTTAGTAATTTAAAGGAGAATTCCATACTAAAAGGCTTTCTTACCTTTCTTTGTATAGTTGTTACGTCCCCACCAAGAGGTCCAGGTGTTATTTTGTGCAAAAGCTCCTTATTGGCTATTTCCCTACCATAAGCCCTAAATGAATTGCATTGAATTGAATGGGAATTGAATTAATTGAATTAATTAACAATATTACCATTTGTATACTGTCATGATTAATTTGGATTATAATGATTTTTTCTTATTACTTTTCATGGGTGTATTGATCTCTTTATATGACTTTTTTTGTTCTCATTTAACCACATGAGTACCTGTCACCTTAAGTTGAGTGATGTCATGTCATTTCGTTTGTTCTGATAGGCTTACCTTTAGGCCAGACAGCCTACAAAAAGGATGCTTTCTCATTTGTGTTCATAAAGATAGCCTGATGAAGGCCGCATAGGCCGAAACGTTGCTATTTCCCTAATAAATGTCACTGCATTTGAAGACAGTGTGCGGTTGTTTTTTCCTTTTTCAATAGCTATAGCTAAAGCATAACATGATGCTAAAACCAAAATGGGTTCCCTTGCACACTGAGAGAGACAGTATAGGAAAGCTGAGAGGGAGACAGTGTAGGCAAGACAGACCGTATAGGCAAGCTGAGAGGGGGACAGTGTAGGCAAGACAGACCATATAGGCAAGCTGAGAGGGAGACAGTGTAGGCAAGACAGACCGTATAGCTATAGGCAAGCTGAGAGGGGGACAGTGTAGGCAAGACAGACCATAATAGGCAAGCTGAGAGGGAGACAGTGTAGGCAAGACAGACCGTATAGGCAAGCTGAGAGGGAGACAGTGTAGGCAAGACAGACCGTATAGGCAAGCTGAGAGGGAGACAGTGTAGGCAAGACAGACCGTATAGGCAAGCTGAGAGGGAGACAGTGTAGGCAAGACAGACAGCATAAAGGAAAGCTGAGAGGGAGACAGTGTAGGCAAGACAGACAGCATAAAGGAAAGCTGAGAGGGAAGTGGAAGTGGAAAATGTATAGGAGATACAAGCACTGCAGGGAAAGCTTCTAGGGGAGACAGTATATATACTCGAGACGGACAGTATAAGCTGAGGAGACAATAAACGGAAAGGCATATTATGCCTCTTGGATATTAAACAAGGTTCTTTCTGTAATTTTCAGCTGAGATGAACCTGCAGCATCAAACGTGATTACTTTAAGTCCTCTCCCTCCTTTTCCTTCTGTTTCACTCATCCCTCCCCTCTCATTACCCTTCAACAGTGTTTTCATTTCCCAATTTAAATTCGTTCTTGTTCTCCTTCGGCATGCTCTCATTTCCCCCGTCTCCACCTCTACACTTATATACACTTCTCCTTCTGTCTACTGTTTTTCTTGTTCACTTCTGTCTCTTTACCAGTGATGGAAAAAGTTTCTTTACTTAACACATTTTGGGAGGGAACCCCTTTTGGTGTATTAAACATTATGTTATAATTTAGCTATTGAAAAATAGCAGATCTACAAGCTCATAGCGCGCCACCGAGTGGCGCGCTACGAGCTTTTAGGTCTGCTATTTTTGAAAAATCGTAAAAATGTGGCACACATCTTTGTATATATATATATTTCAGAGCGAACATTATTAACTAAAATATTGGCTTCTGGGAGGGGGGTCCCTGGAACTACATATTTTGAGATGGGGGTCCGTGGCCCAATAGAGATAATTCTGGGGGTCCTTGACATGAAAAAGGTTGAGCACCACTGACATAAAAACATGGGTTTTTCAGAAAAAAGGTTAGGATTTAGTAGACATTTTTTGAATCGACTTCAGTCCAAAATGGGTTAACACTTTCCTCTGCCACGCCTTTCAGCCCCGAGGTCTTATTTTGAAGAGCCCAAAAGCTGATTTGGCAAAACCTGAAGTAAAAATAAATGACCATTTCCCAGGCGGGCAGCCGCTATAGTTACTTTGTCTTCCATCAGAAGTGCTGATATACTGTAGTACCGCGAGGTCGCCCAAAACATCAATGTTCTGTATGATTGATCACCTCGATCTGAGCTTCAATTCAGAGAAAAACAATGCTATAAAGATATGATGATAACCTTATCAGATGGGCTATTTTCAAATAGCCAAAGTTTTTAAACAAGGCTGACGTGGTTCATTATGCTTTGTAATGATAATGCTTACTTGTTTGTGTCTTGTGTGTGTGTGTGTGTGTGTGTGTTACTGTTTGGATTAACATTTTTGTCTGCAGTTTATTTTGTATTTTTCATGAGTTTCCTTTGTTGGACTGCCTCCCTGTTTCACCCTGTGTGCCTCACCTTCCCCATACGCATTTAGAACGACTGAACTTTACCCATTCTGCCTTAATCGTCGTCTGCTGTCGGGGCCTTCTCTGGGTCCTCTTTAACACATTTAGTACCGGAACTGCATCAAAATAAAGGGGCTGCTTGCGCCAGAGTAATCGCCAGAGTAGTGATCGCTTCTATTTTGAAAGCCATGAACCGGAAATACTTTCTTAAAAAAATTGACTTGACAAAGTGAGCTCATAATCCCCGATCATCTTAATATATTTATATAAACTCCAAAAAGCGTTCATATTTTGCGGGAGAGACGGATGAGGAGCAGAAACGCAGCGCCAGCATATCGATCCATTCATCACCACAGAGAGCGCCCTGGATGAGGAGATACGAGTCATTCTTTCCGCCGCGCTAACATGGGAGTCAATGACAAGCTAATATTTGCACAGAGCGTTAGCATACGGCAAGCGAAAAGCGAAATGCCAAAAAAAAAAATAGGAATAATTCTGATTATTATTATCTCGCCCCGCGTCGTTTGGACGTCGCTAGGACGTCCACAGACGTCTAAGGTACCACTCGTTTCTGATCCTTATGACGTTTCCAGACGTATTTTGTACAGAATGTGTTAACGACACACATGACGCAATTTCAATAATGAATTACCGGTATTTATTCTCCCTTTAATGTTCTCACAGGAATGTTGCGATACTGACAAACACTGTTGTATAAGAAATGTGTCTCGCTGTCACATGTTCATGGTTCATGCTCAATACATGTTCTGAATTGTCCATAAAAAGGGTACTCCTGCGTGGGAGCTGCACCGTGGACAACCCATAGATGACTCCGTTTTAAAGGCTTCTTTGTATGATGAATAGTGATAATTGCCGCAGTCTACAAGCAAACTGCAAACATGCATTGCATCGTGATTCGCAACGCATGCTTCTATCAACGGTGTGTCCAATGAGACAATCATTATATATGGTTCAAACTACGGAGGGAGAGAGAGATAGAGAGAAGGAGAGAGGGAAGGAAGGAGGGAGAGAAGGAAGGAGGGAGGGAAGGAAGGAGGGAGAGAAGGAAGGAGAGATAGAGGGAAGGAGAGAGGGAAGGAAGGAAGGAAGGAAGGAAGGAGAGAGGGAAGGAGATAGGGAAGGAAGGAGGGAGAGAGGGAAGGAGGGAGAGAGGGAGAGAGGGAAGGAGAGAGAGAGGGAGAGAGGGAAGGAAGGAAGGAATTCGGGAGAGAGGGAAGGAGGGAGGGAGAGAGGGAAGGAGTTGGTGGGGGATAGTGTGAGGGATGGAATAAAAGACGCATGAAAGGAAATGAAATCAAATGGGGGGGAAGAGATCTAAAGCGTTTGAATTATAAGCGGAACGGGATAAGAGGAACTGGAATGGCAGAGAGAGAGAGAGAGAGAGAGAGAGAGAGAGAGAGAGAGAGAGGTGGAGTTGTAAAGAGAGAGGTAAAAAGCTAGGCAGAGAGATAGAAAGCAGGAGGAGGGGGGGGGGCTATAGAGGGAGGGAGAGAGAGAGAAAAATAGATTCATAGATGAGGACTGCAGAGAGAGAGAGAGAGAGGGAAAGAGAGAATAGAATGAGAGGGAGAGAGAGGGAGAGGGGGGGGGGGCGTGTACATGCAATTTGGTACACATAACTATTATGTGATCGAAACAGATCTGTCAGATTTTTCAGAGTCCATCCTGATTGGCTAAGATTGAATTCCAAAGTTTGAGGGGTTGCCCCTTTTCTACAAAATGTCTCAGGCTCAGATCAATACAGAAATCAGAAAAAAATATGATGATTATAAGAGCTACAGTTCAATGGTTGGTTATAGGCCAACATTTGAATGTGATTCTGCCCGTTGTAGCGCCACTGTGAGGCTAGTTTGAAGAACGTCTTCCTTAATTGGCCTAGTGGGAATGTGCGTGCAAAGTTCCACGTCAATCGGAAGCTGCATTCATGATATGAGGCATTTTGTATGAGCCAATCTGGATGGAGCGCGTGATGTTTGGACCAAATCTGTAGGAGTAATTATGAAAAAAAAAAAATGTGTTTTGCAAAAAAATCGGCTCCCTGGTTGATGTGAAACATTTGGTTTTGTGCCTGGTCTCCATGCCTTCGGGCTAAAGAGACAACAATAGCCTGCTTATTGTGTAAAAAAAAAATAAAAAAAAATAAAAAACATTTGCCAGAATTATCCCACCCCAACAAGCACTCAATGCGTCACATCGCGACACATTGTGAGCTTGTAGATCGGTGTTTGTGACACATTGTGAGCTTGTAGATCGGTGTTTGTGACACATTGTGAGCTTGTAGATCGGTGTTTGTGACACATTGTGAGCTTGTAGATCGGTGTTTGTGACACATTGTGAGCTTGTAGATCGGTGTTTGTGACACATTGTGAGCTTGTAGATCGGTGTTTGTGACACATTGTGAGCTTGTAGATCGGTGTTTGTGACACATTGTGAGCTTGTAGATCGGTGTTTGTGACACATTGTGAGCTTGTAGATCGGTGTTTGTGACACATTGTGAGCTTGTACTGTAGATCGGTGTAGGTGATAATAATGATGAAAATCTACAAAGTATAACTACATAGTAACTAAAGTTGTCAAATCATTTTGTAGTGGAGTAAGTAAGTACAATATTCAATTTGCCTCTGAAATGTATAGTGGAGTATAGAGGATCAGAAGTACTGAGATTTTTACACACTCAAGAAAAGTACAAATACCTCAAAATTGTACTTAAGTACAGTACTTAAAACAATCTGCAACGAGTTACGTTCGGACACATGAACATTATGTGATTGCCTACACATTTCAATAGGTCACCAATTTCACCGTAACACCACCATGCTGGAGTGACCGAGTGTGGCCGAGATTCTGGGTATTGGAATTGTCTCCGCCTGAGCCTTTTCCTATAGTGTCTGTCTCTCCTACTGTCCTATGCTGTCTCCGCCTGAGCCTTTTCCTATAGTGTCTCTCTCTCCTACTGTCCTACGCTGTCTCCGCCTGAGCCTTTTCCTATAGTGTCTGTCTCTCCTACTGTCCTACGCTGTCTCCGCCTGAGCCTTTTCCTATAGTGTCTGTCTCTCCTATATACGTTGTCTCCCTATAGCTGTCTCTCCTGCACAGGGAAACTGTGTGGGCGTTCCTGGCACAGTACTACATTGGTTTGAATGGCCGGATAGGGACTACTTTGTGTTTATAGGTATAATTACACATCTGAGCGGAGTTCCCCAAGGCTCCATCCGGGGCCCTCTTCATGTTCAAATGCTCCCGCTGGCTCAGATTATGGAAAACAGCGGCACATGTTACCATAATTATGCAATTTGATCCATTGCGCAAATAAATCAACGATTGGATGTGGCAGAATGTCCTTCAATTCAACAAAGATGAGAAAACTTTTCGGAGCAAAACATTATAAAAAATAAAATAATGATTAATACTAAATCTCTCAGCTTCAGTTGGTATAATGTAAAAACAACAACCCAGGTGAGCAATCTTGCTGAAGTCATGGACTATATCACTCTCAGAATATCTACGTTTCAAATGATCTGGATCTGCTGCTTTTGTGTGATGTATGATCAAGCAGGGCATTCAAAAACAGCTAGAACATTTATTTTATTTAGGAGATTTATTTTGTGGCGTCAAGGATTAAAGGTTTTACGTTTCAGCAGGATTTGGAGGAGAAAAAAAAGAGTAGTATACTCGACTATACTGCAATGTTTCTGATGGGGTGTTCATCGTTAAAGGGACACTTCACCCTTTTTGCAAAAAAATATATGTTAATGACGTTTAGAAGCTTTAGATCACTTTCCTGGGGGTATTTATGTGTGTAATGTGGGTTTTAGATATTTTAGATTGTAGCAGTGAGCCTGTTGTCTTTGATGTCATGGACACTGGTCTCACTACCTTCCTGGACTACAATTCCCATAATTATTTGTTGCACTGCTCCTCCTTGTGGATAGGGGGGAGAGCTGTCTTACTGAGACAACATGGACCAGGAAGGAAGTGAGCCCAGTGTCCATGACATCAGAAACAACAGGCTCACTGCTACAATCTAAAATATGTAAAACCACATATTATTACACACATAAAGACCCCCAGGAAAGTGTTCTAAAGCTTCTAAACGTCATTAACATATATATTTTTGCAAAAAGGGTGAAGTGTCCCTTTAACCATCCAGACTTCACAGGTCATCTGGGACAGCTGGTCTGCTATATATCCGTCCCCAGAGTCACAACTAAACGTGGAGAGACAGCGTTTAGATCGTATGCATCATACAGTATCTGGACCTGGAGGTCTTTTTTAACCCATTTAGACCCGAGGTCGATTCTAAAGAAATGTCTTCTAAAAATCAGTTTTTTTCTGAAAAACCCTATGTTTCTAAATGTCAGTGGTTCTCAAACCTTTTCATGTCAAGGAACCGCAACATTATATGTATTTTGCCACTGACCCCATCTGAAAACATGTTGTTCCAGGTACCCCCCCCCCCCTCCCAGAAGCGAAGATTTGAGTTAAAATATTTCGCTCTGAAAGAATATACAGTATATTGAAAGTTTTGCGCCACATTTTCACACATTTTCAAAAAGATCAGATCTACAAGCTCATAGCGCGGCACCGCTCTATGAGCTTGTATAAATCTGCTATTTTTCAACAGCTAAAGAATAACATAATCCTTAAAAAACACCAAAAGGGGTTCCCGCCCAGAAGGGGTTAAATCAAAGCTGTTAGACGTTTCTGTTTGCCTCCGTCTCACATCGAGGGCCTTTGGATCAATCTCTTGTGATGCACTGTATAATTTTCATCTACTTTATTTTTGGCTTATATTCTTCGGTTTTCCACTTTTTAATAACTATATTTTAATTGCGTTCAAAAGTGTTTCTCTTTGATACATATTGTTTCATTTTGTCTTCGGTCTCTCTGCTATATTTAACCCATTCAGGCCTGACCTCGAAATTAAAAAAATGATTTTTCTAAATCATGAAAAATTTCAAAAATTTCAAAAATTTCGGAAAGCACATTTTAACAATTTTTCGAAAATAGCAGACCTACAAGCTCACAGCGCGCCACTCGGTGGCGCGCTATGAGCTTGTAGATCTGCTATTTTTCAATAGCTAAATTATAACATAATATTATGTAACCACCTAAAGGGGTTCCCGCTCAAAATGCGTTATAACTGCCTTCGTCCGACTGCTGTTTCAACCGTATACTGTACATCCATACACCTGATATACTGTATTTCACACTGCTCATATTGATATCTAACCTGTTTTTCTGTTTCTTCTATTATCTATTTCTTTCCACCTTTCTTGGAGCTGCAACGGTGGAGCTAATATACGACAAACCATACGTTCGTACACCTGTAAACCTGTGACGTGACAATAAAGTTGAGTTATAGTGTTCTCGGTGTTTTGTGTGAGGCGGTTTTGTTTTAGAGATGTGCACAGTGCAAACAGGGTTCAGTTCTGGAGCTGGGACGAGAGGGTTATAGCAATCAAAACCATACATTTGATGTCCAAGTTATATAAAAAAAAAAACCTGTATTGCAAAGCAAAATGAAAACACAAAGTTATTGCTTTTTCAAATAAAATGTCAGTATTGTATTATGCTATATACGTATTAACCACATATATAACAACATAATCAGTGCACTCCCAATTTACAAATGAACAAAAAATAAATAAACCCTGACTTTTTTTATACTGTATCTTCTTCAGTTCATAAAAAGTAATCCTTTCACATTTTCAAAAGTATATGTCGGCCAAAAAAAATGTAATTGTATCAAAACGTTTAATTTCTCTAGGCCTAATTGCCATTCAGTATGAAGAAGTCTATAGTCATGGTCATGGTCAATAAACTGTCCACCCTGCGTTTCTTTGCTTGTTTGTTTTACAAATCAAACCTTATACAGTGTGTGTTCAAGTAACCATGCCTTTAATTGCTTTGCCTGTGTCCCTCTCAGCTGTCCATCTGTCCTACACCGTCTCCCTCTCAGCTGTCTGTCTGTCCTACACCGTCTCCTTCTCAGCTGTCCATATGTCCTACACCTGTCTCCCTCTCAGCTGTCCATCTGTCCTACACCGGTCTCCCTCTCAGCTGTCCTACACCTGTCTCCCTCTTAGCTGTCCATCTGTCCTACACCTGTCTCCCTCTCAGCTGTCCATCTGTCCTACACCTGTCTCCCTCTCAGCTGTCCATCTGTCCTACACCTGTCTCCCTCTCAGCTGTCCTACACCGTCTCCCTCTCAGCTGTCCATCTGTCCTACACCTGTCTCCCTCTCAGCTGTCCATCTGTCCTACACCTGTCTCCCTCTCAGCTGTCCGTCTGTCCTACACCTGTCTCCCTCTCAGCTGTCCGTCTGTCCTACACCTGTCTCCCTCTCAGCTGTCCGTCTGTCCTACACCTGTCTCCCTCTCAGCTGTCCGTCTGTCCTACACCGTCTCCCAACGGCCTTCAGTCAGTCTCTCTCTCTCTCTCTCTCTCTCTCTCTCTCTCTCTCCCTCTGTGCTTGTTAACATCAAAGGAAGACTGTCAGTGCCTCAAACTATTTACCCCCAATCTTATCCCCCCCCCCCCCACACCCCCCACCCCAGGTAAGTCGGTGTGAAAAATATACATGGAGTGTATATAGCAGGCGTAATATCCAATAAAGGCATGACAAGGTACAGTAGGAAGCCGACCCGATGCACAAGAGCGTTTTACTTCATGGCCTATATACAATATATTTATTCTGCTACAGTGGACTGATGCAGGCACACACGCACATCCCAGTTAGTACACAGTGACATCCTGGGTGTCCATTTAACTCTGAGAGTGAACTACATTATTGATTGATTGTTTGATTGATTGATTGACTGATTGATTGATTGATTGACCGATTGACTGATTGATAGACAGAAATGCAAACAGCAACAGAGTAACACGTAACAGTAAAGCACTTGGTCTAAAACACAGAACAACACAGAAACAATATGCCAGTGACTCCCATAAGAGAAGATTTTTAATTTCAAGGGCCCCAAGGTTTGACTACAAGGTTCTACGGACACCCATTTAATGGCATTTCTATCTCTGGGACTCCCAATTTATATCGTGAAATCAATGTTAATTTAACTCTGAGAGTGTACAAATGGAACCAAAATGGACCCTGACGGGTTACAGACTCAGTTACAGACCTATACGGGTCCATTTGGTTCCTAAATATCATTTAGCTGGGGACCCCCTGCGGGGGTCAGGGGCAAATTAGCCATTAATTGGGCCAGTGGGGCCGTGGCCCTCAGGGGCCCTTGGCTCTCAGGGGCCCTTCGGGGAAATGGGACCATGAGGTATTAGGTTTGACGCCCTGAAAAGGCCCTTCATTGGTTGTTAATTTTGTAAAACTTTGGTTAAAAAGATGATGAAAACACGGAAAAAAACGAAAATCTACACGCACGCGCTCTATGGGGGCCCTGCAAATAATATTACCGGCCCGGGGGCCCTCGTAGGGGTTAATCCGTCCCTGCTGGGGGTCCCGTGGACCCCACTTTGAGGAACCACTGGTCTAGCGCATTGCGAAACGGGGATAGACTCGGCTGATAGCGACAATAAGTCCCCCCCCCCCCCCCCGACCTACTTACTTACTTCACGCTACACACACACACACACACACACACACACACACACACACACACACAACGGCATTCTGGAACATGGGAGCTATTCGGTGATAATCGTATGTGTTGTGCACGCACACAAAGAGTCTGTCCATTTTAACCCATTCTGACCTAAAAATGTCTATTACATCCTGACAGTGTCATTATTAACCCATTCTGACCCGAGATCAGATTCTAAAAATGTTTTAGATTTTTCAAAAAAATAACAGACCTACAAGCTCGTAGCGCGCCACTCGGTGGCGCGCTATGAGCTTGTAGATCTGCTATTTTTCAATAGCTTGTAAAGCATGACATGATGCTAACGCCAAAATGGATTCCCGCCCAGAATGGGTTAATAAGTGGACACAATGTGGCCGGGGGAACGGGGGGCAAAATTGCAAACTCACAATTTGTGAGATTTGTGTTGCTTTGAGTATTGTGCCACTTTGTTGCAAACACCTGCAGGGCCTGTTTAATAAAATAACACGCAGGCAGCATAAATCCAGCTTAAATGTCTTGCTACATTGCGCCTCAGTTCTCAGAGATTCCTGAGATGGTGAAAAGAATGCTTGATTTCCACGTTGATTTTGAGGCATATACACACATCATGGTGTTGTAAATCTTCCAGGCATGTCACCAAAAAGATCATTACATGAATCCTATATAAGGGATAACTACTCACTAAAGCCTGTTGTACTGCATGTGTTTAAGCCCTCAGGCCAAATAAGGATTTACGCAACACTGACTGTTGTGATAGAATCATAATACCAAAAGATGTAAAGCTTGATTTATATATACTTTATACTGTATCACGTGCCAAAAATAGACAATAATACTGTAGAGGAAGCTATACTGTTTTTGCGTGTGACAATGTCGTACGAAACTAGCTTGTGGATCTGCTATTTTTCACAATTTTTTACATTGTAGTATGTTGAATTTTGAAAGATTTCGACAAAGTTGTGGTCACCCGTTTTATCAAATTGTTAAACATAACAGACAGTCTACATTTACCAAAAGGAAATGCATGTATTTAATTCAGTCTTATCCAAACCAGTGATAGAACATATAGACAAAATGTAAAATTAAAAAAATGATTTATAAAAATCTGAAGCATTTGTAAGCACATGTATTGTGATCTTGTAGAATGTAGATGGTACATTTCCCACACGCACGCACGCACGCACGCACGCACACACACACACACACACAGACACACACACACACAGACACACACACACACACACAGACACACACACACACACACACACACACACACACACACACACACACACACACACACACACACACACACACACACACACACACACACACACACACACACACACACGCACGCACGCACACACACACGCACACGCACACGCACACGCACACACAAAATTATACTTTATACACAGATAGGCAAACAATAAACATACACAATCATAAACTCTGCCACTTAGAAAAACGTATATATTTAGTGTCACCGACAAACAGCTGAGTTAGACTTTTTTGAGGACACTGAGGAATGGCTTTAATCTCTCTGTTTTTGAGAGAGAGAGAGAGAGAGAGAGAGAGAGAGAGAGAGAGAGAGAGAGAGAGAGAGAGAGAGAGAGAGAGAGAGCGAGAGAGAGAGAGAGAGAGAGAGAGAGCAGTGTAATAACAGAAAAGTGTGGCACTCAGCACTTGGTACTTGTTGGAAGCTCAGAGGGCAGGCAAACAAGCTTCTCCATCAAACTATTCTGAGCACAAAGGAACAAAAAAAACATCTCCAGCCTCCAAAAACCCACGCTGTGACCTCTTCCATTAAGTGCCACCGCACTACTTGAAGGAGAACAGCACACACTCCTCTTGTTGTCTACATCTGTTGGCTGGCGGCGTTTCAACACTACGTTTTGTACGAACGAGTTGTCACTGGAAACCTCGTCGGAGTGAAAACAAATGAGAATGGCATTGCGCGGCGGCGCCACAATGACCTAATCAAGAGCTGTGCTTGCAGACTTCAACACAGACAGACTTATTGTTGTTTATCTATGCTTTTCATTTGATAAAGACTGTTTGCCGTTTGGCAGATTTGAAACTGGGTCGTCCGTCCCGACCACGGATGTGTTAATTGTGATGCCGGACCTTTCTGGAGTTCTCCTTATCGGCAACCGACAGGCACACATGTGGCTTATTGAAAGTAGAGGCCCTATCTTGGCCAAAATGGCACACAGCGCAGTGCAAGTATTGTTGCTTATAGTTTACAACTAACGCCATTGTAATTTTCACAGCCACGTTGTGCAAGTATAGCAGGCCGTCAGACCCTTTGTTGGCGCACTGCTATCTAGATGGTACTTTTGACCAACAAACACTCGGAGCTATAAATCATAATAAGATGTGTCACAATGCGGAGGTTATTTATTATTTCAATAAAGTATGCTACACTGTATTGCGGATAGAAAATGTGTTCAGGTTCAACTTCATGAACCCGTAGCTCTCTGGTTTTCTTTGTATCTGCACATGCAACGTACAGAACAACCAGGTCAACAGGAAGGACAGTAAGGACAGCTGGAGCATGTAGGTGGTTTGAACCAGCGGGTCTCAAAAATGTTCATGTCAAGGAGCAATTGCATTAGCCGCGGACCCCCATTAGAAACATTTCTTTTTTTTTTGCCAGGGACCCTGATACAAGATTTGGGTTGTGAAAATATTTAAAACATATTCCCCCAAAAAAATGTAAATGTGTCTTTGAAGATCATTTTGAAAATAGCAGATCCACAAGCTCACAATCGCATTACGGGTCCAAGGCGTGCACATTTATATATCGACACAGGTCTTGTTGTGATCACCCGTAATGCTAGGAGGGTGGTCCACCTCCCTGTCACATCTGCCCCCCTTGTCTACTATACTTCTTCTGAAACCGAGTGTGTGTGTGCACACATGCACGCGTGCACACATGCACACATCCACGCGTGCCTGAGATCGTCTGAATGGAGACAGGTGCGTGGGAGTCCGCTTGGAACCTCGCCAGCTGCAACCGTTCAGTAATGCAGCCCTCTGTATGTACGCGTACTCTGCCCTGCCTTTCTCACCTTCATGTCAGATCAGAGTAGAGGGTTATAGGCTCCCTGCATTGACTCCCAGACAGACTCCCTTCATGTCAGATCAGAGTGGAGGGTTATAGGCTCCCTGCATTGACTCCCGTTTCCTGGTTTCACCTGCCTTTGTTCCTGGATCCTCGTAACGTCTGGCTGCTCTCTTGTGGTTCCCCAGACCTCGCTCTGGACTAGCCCAGAACCCTGCCCACACAGAACCCTGCCCACACAGAACCCTGCCCACCCAGAACCCTGCCCACACAGCCAGCTCTACAATCGGCCTCAGAGTCGTTACCTCGGAGCCATTCGCCTTATTCTTTGGCCCAGACTCTCTTCTTCAACAAAGATGGCGAAAGCAAACATTCTTTGTACATTTAAACCAGAAACCTAACCTCACAGGGAAGCCACGCGTGAGTCTTCTTAACCGGCCACGCATGTGTCGGACTATTGCATGTCGGACTGTTAGTATACGTCAAACTAATGTAATGTATGCGCCCCCTGGCAGCACCATTGACCCTTTTCTGCTGCGTCATTCAATATTGGGTCAACTTCCACCTTAATATGCTGCAGGTAAAGGTCTATGAAAACACGTCCCATGAAAGAAGTATTACCACTTTACAATAGGCTGTTTTTGTAAATAGCAGATCTACAAGCTCACGACGTGTGGCCAAAACCCAAATTAGGCCTGCTGCATATACGTAGGGAGCATGAAGGTATATTGACCGATGGATCGATAGATATGGACCAAGTGTCGGACTCATGGCCATCCGGATGGTCAGAGGATCACAGTGACAATGGGCCAATTGGGCCATGGCAGTGGTTGATGTTTCTGGATGCATTTTACCACGGTTGGAATTGAAATAAAATCAAAGGCAATCTATTGAGGGGGGAATTGTTCATCCGTCACGATCAATAAGGATGTGTTTGCCTCTCTCTGTCTGTGATCGATATTGTTTTTCAGTCAATAAGGTTTATGGTCAGTCATGTATCGATCTATCCCCACCTCTGGCAGTGGTTAACCCATTCTGAACGGGAACCCCTTTTGGTGTTATAGCATCATGTTATGCTTTAGCTATTGAAAAATAGCAGATCTACAAGCTCATAGCGTGCCACCGAGTGGCGCGCTACGAGCTTGTAGGTCTGCTATTTTTTGAAAAATCGAAGAACGACTGACATTTTTAAGAATCTGATCTCAGGTCAGAATGGGTTAATCAGACCCAGTGTGTGTCCATGTGGAAACCTCGTGTGAATCTGATCTCAGGTCAGAATGGGTTAATAATAGATTATTATTGCCGCGGGTTGGTTACCGAGGGCAACGTGTTGTCCTTTTAACGTAACCTTTGGCTGTACAACCCGTACTGTCAACAGACCCGCTAATACAGTATTCAATCAATCAACGACAGGCAGTCGATCGGCAGTCCATCACCAGCACAAGCAGAAAATAGCATTGATTGACAGGTGGCAGTTATATGTTTGACATGCTGAGCCATTGATTGACAGGTGGCAGTTATGTTTGACACGCTGAGCCAGGTCACTCACAGTGACAGGCTGACAAGCGGTGACACGTTAACCCATTCTGACCTGAGATCAGATTCTAAAAATGTCTTCTTTTCTAGATCCTGACAGTTTTCTGAAAAAGCTATGTTTCTATGTCAGTCCTTGGATTTTTCAAAAATAGCAGATCTACAAGCTCGTAGCGCGCCACTCGGTGGCGCGCTATGAGCTTGTAGATCTTCTAATTTTCAATAGCTAAAGCACAACATAATGCTAACACCAAAAGGGGTTCCCGACCCAAAATGGGTTAAAGACGTAGTGACATGAGAAATTCCTTTTCACATTTAGTTAGAGCATCTGTGGTCATCATTTGGTCATACCTATATAGATATAGGGACATTTCCAATGTTTGTGTAATTGTATTCATATCAAAAGTCCATAAAAAACCAAATTGAATTACGGTACTTCCTTTGAATAAAAACGTTCTGCGTGATGACGCGACAATACAGCCCGAATAATCTTGATTTCATTCACCGTGTTTGATTGCCATTAATTGCTGCAGGTTTTGATTACAGAACTATTCTGTTCTTAATCTCATTCAAGACGACATCCAGACATGTGTATTGTTCATTTTAAACTTAATCAGCACACTAAAATATGTAACTGAAAACATTATAGCCGGTTAGAAATAAACAACACAGTATACAAACATATATGCTTTTCTGGTCCGTCTGTCTCTCACTTGTAAACAAACAGTGTCTATGTAACGTCCCATAGCCTGAAGGGACGTGACGCTCTGATTGGTTCAGAACCAAAAATAGCGAAAGCAGCAGATGTACAAGTTCAAAACGCATTTCTTCGCGACGCATTTCCAGCTTGTGGATCTGCTCTACTGTTGATGCTTTGGTGCGACGTTGTAGTATGATGATCGAGTATAGTCAAGCATGCAATTTACAAAACAGCACAAAAACGTACGGAGAAATACGGAGATAGGAGGTTTTTTCCTGCATGCCCGACAGCAACAAAGTTAAATAAATTAACTCCCCATCATCCCCCTTATCGATGGTTTTCTCAAAACATTTGAAATCATAAACACTCTTGGCTCAGGGCCCCAGACTTCATTACACCGTTCTAATTGTGTCCTCCATGGGTTTTAAGCAGCTCGCCGCTGAGACTTCAGATCTCTCAAAATGAAGCTTTACTTACCAAAAGAAAAGTTTCTCCACTGTACATAGCCTCGTTCACTTTTATAAGCACACATTCACAAAGGTTTAAGCCTTTTCAAAGGTTTAACCCCTTTTGGTGTTAGCATTATGTTGTGCTTTAGCTATTGAAAAATAGCAGATCTACAAGCTCATAGCGCGCTACGAGCTTGTATATTTTTTGAAAAATCGAAGAACGACTGACATATAGAAACATAGCTTTTTCTGAAAACTGTCGAAGTATGTATAGAAGACATTTTTTAAGAATCTGATCTCAGGTCAGAATGGGTTTTAAGAGTCCGAACGAAGGCTCTCAGCGTTGTATACTCCATAAAGTACAGAGCTTTGGAAGCCTCATGTATGCCCCTGAATATATGGTGGATTCCATCAGGACCGCTGAATCTGTCTCTGAAGTTTGAAGACATGACAGGACATCTCCTTCCCTCCCCCGTTCATCCCATCCCATCATACATCAACCTACACGTGAACCTGACATTATAGAAGCAGCAAAACCTCACATGGAAGATCTAATGCCAAGAAGTAAGGCTCTCTCTCTCTCTCTCTCTCTGTGTCAGACAGAAAGCAACTTTCCAGAACTGAAAGTCAAAACTAAATGGCCTTTCGAATTGATGACTTTTCTGTCTGCGTGGGCTAACTGTTCAGAAGAATCTAACGGATAGTAGAGGGGCCCATGAGTTTCTCACGCCCCCTCTCCCCAAAACCCGGACCCCCCCGGGGGAGCGAGCACGACTCTCCGCCATTACACCCCCACATACCATTACACCTCCCCCTCCCTCTCCCCTCCCCCGGGCTCAGTTACTCAGATCCATATTCATCCACCCTTGAGCCGATCCATCTGAATATCCTCTCTCTCTCTCTCTCTCTCTATCCTTCTCTCTCTCTCTATCAGGTATATATTTCCGTACCAATCTGTTTCTCCATCTCTCTCTCGCTCAAATTGATTCAATCTTTCCGACTTGCTTTCTGCCTCCCTCTCTCCCTCTCTCTCTCTCTCCCCCTAGGCCATCCAATCCACCTGACTGGAGATCTATCTCGACCAATCAGGTCCCACTCAGCGGGCAGGGGGAGGGCCCTAGGGGGCCGGCTAACCAACCCCCTGATCGGATTAGGCCCACCTGGCTGTCCATCACTTTAGGAAGCTCGCCCTGGCCCTTCTCTCTCTCTCTCTCTCACACACACACACACACACACACACACACACACACACACACACACACACACACACACACACACACACACACACACACACACACACACACACACACACACACACACACACACACACACACACACACACACACACACACACACACACACAACCACGTGCTGACCCCAAATATTATTATTTATATGATATTCTGATTTGGCTTCATGGATATAGGCAGATATGTGCACACACCCACCCACACACACACACACACACACACACACAAACAAACGCGCACACACGTGCACACACACACTAAAGGGCAACAAGACATGCTAATGGTATAAGGATAAATGCAGGGCCTTTCTCAAATAAACACACAGTGACACACACACACACACACACACACACACACACAGCGCAGCTTATCAGTGAGGCTGTCAGTTTGTGTTTGGAAGTGGAGAGAGTAAAGTGATCTCTAATGGCCATTTGCACTCAATCTGCTCCTGAACACAATAAGGAGATAGAGAGAGAGAGAGAGAGAGAGAGAGACTGCACTAAGGGACTAGTGCAGGAGAGGCCAGATAAATGTCAGAGGACAGAAAGAGGGTGAGAATGAGTATGAAAGAAAGAGAGAGAGAGAGAGAGAGAGAGAGAGAGAGAGAGAGAGAGAGAGGGATATGATGAAATAAGCAAGAGAGGGAGAGAGAGAGGGGGGGTGGCTGTATGAGAAATAACGTGAAATCAAGAGGCCGTTAAACCTAGATAACGAGACGACGCTCGCTAACGAGTTCCGTAATTGCCAACACTTGAGTTTGTTTCATAATACGTTCCGTATATCTTATACTGTAACTCTCCCTCCATCCCAAACCCTTCCTCCTAATCCCCCTCACCTTGCTGCGTCTACTCCCTCCTTCCAACTGTCTGCTCCTCTATTACTCTTTCCGTGTGCGTGTGCGTGTGCGTGTGCGTGCGTGCGTGCATGCGTGTGACTCCCTTGCCCTGTTCGTCTCTGGTTTCGCCTCCTGGCTACAGAGATGACTAAAAACATACTAGACCTAAACTTTACTTCAAAGACGTTCTCACATTGACTTGAACGTTGTGTCTCCTGGCTTTCTCTGGGAGGTCTATTAGGGCTTTGGGGGCAGCTAGGCTCCCTATACGCGTGTGTGTGCGTGTGCGTGTGTGTGTGTGTGTGTGTGTGTGTGTGTGTGTGTGTGTGTGTGTGAACACACGCGCGTGCATATATCTGTGCATGTTGCAGTACGGTTGAGTGTGTTTCGATGGCACGCCAGCTCTTCGAATTAGCATACTTATTAGCATAGGGATATAAGTCAACACTGGCCCCAATATGTCTCTAAAGTATGGCTCTATTGTGGCCTGACTGTGTGTGTGTGTGTGTGTGTGTGTGTGTGTGTGTGTGTGTGTGCGTGCGTGTGTGTGTGTGTGTCACACTGTGGTATGCTTTTGAAACAGACATATCCACACACACACACACACACACACACACACACACACACACCAAATAGCTCCCGTTAAAATGATTTTTAATCTGCGAAAGTGACGATTAGATTAGAAGCAACAAGGCCTCTTCCTCATGCTGCGTTCACAAGCAACAGTCGACACAAGTTATGTTCAATGGAAACCCTGCAGCGACACGAAGCTACACACACACTGATGACTGTGGAGGAACAACACCTTATAGCAGCGTCGAAAACAATTGTGACCAGATTTGACTGAGAGACTGCCATCGCGCAAATTCCAGGAGGAGAAAAATGTTTATTTTTTTTCTCCCCCAAAACGAGTTAATAGCACAGGCAGACTCTTCACATACTACTATAACTGTCAGGGCTGAAATCGATGTAAATGTAAATATGAAATAAATGCTTAAACATGTAGCTATAGGTGTAATGTTATAGAGACCCACAGAAGTGAACCTTTTCAAGCCTGTTTTCTCAACTCAAGCTGTTTCTCTGCAAGACATTACTCTATAAGCCATAATTATCTCCAAAACTGGTGGGTCAAACTGAACAACCAATATGTCAATTTGAAGCTATATGATTCCCTGCTTTCATACGACGTGAAAAACGAAAATAAAATAAAATCCAACGGCAGTCCCTCAGTCAAATTTAGTCAAAATTAATCATATTTGAACTATAGGGACCTGTCCGCACCCTGACAAGAACTTCCAGTTCCACAGGATTGTAACTTTAGAAATCTGCAGGTATACCCCGGTAAACGACGTATTTGCTTTGCATATAGAGCCTATTACCTGTAAATCATTCAAATTCATTGAAATTAAGCCCCGACGCGCAACTCGGCTACAGAAACCGGCGTAGTGGAATGTTTTTTTGCTGCATTAAGTGCTTTACGCTCCCATAGGACTCCATTGTAATAATGTGTGGGTTCTCAACCGTGGTCCCGGGGACTCTGGGGGTCTCAGCCGTGGTCCTGGGGACTCGGGGAGTCTGACTTCTGACGCCTAGCTCTCCATTCATTCTATCAGCTTAGTCAAATTACATTCACCTGGTGCCCCCGTGCTTAACACATTTGGGGCGGGAACCCCTTTTGGTGTTTTAAGCATTATGTTATGCTTTAGCTATTGAAAAATAGCAGATCTACAAGCTCGTAGCGCGCCACCGAGTGCCGTGCTACGAGCTTGTAGGTCTGTTATTTTTGGAAAAATCTTGAAAATGTGGTGCAAATCTTTGAATATATATATTTCAGAGCGAACATTTTTAACTAAAATATTGGCTTCTGGGGGGGGGGGTCCCTGGAACTACATATTTTGAGATGGGGGGGTCTCTGGGATAATTCTGGGGGTCCTTGACATGAAAAAGGTTGAGCACCGCTGACACATAGAACCATGGGGGGTTTTCAGAAAAATGATTTAGAAGCCTTTTTATTTTTTTAATAATCAACCTCGGTCCAAAATGGTTTAATTACACCCTACTTAGACAGCTGGACTTAAAACCAACAGCGCTCCGTATATATTTAACCCATTCTGAACGGGAACCCGTTTTGGTGTTATAGCATCATGTCATGCTTCAGCTATTGAAAAATAGCAGATCTACAAGCTCATAGCGCGCCACCGAGTGGCGCGCTACGAGCTTGTAGGTCTGCTATTTTTTGGAAAAATCGAAGAACGACTGACATTTTTAGAATCTGATCTCAGGTCAGAATGGGTTAATCAGACCAGTGTGTGTCCATGTGGAAACCTCGTATGAATCTGATCTCAGGTCAGAATGGGATAATATCCTCCACTCCCAGAAAGGCTGGGGAGTGGAGGTCCCGCCGCCCTGAGGCTGTTTCATGCCCTGAGGCCGTTCCACGCGTAGCATTTAGAGGGGGGGAAAGCGATGCCTCGGGCGCTTTCTGCGTGGACTAATGTCGCTGTGGCTCCCATGTGGACCTTCTTGGACTCTGTGTGGCCCTGCAGCCTACTGTATATGACTTCAGCAGCATCTATGGCATATATACAGGGCCGGATCTACCATAGGGCACTTTGGGCACATGCCCAAGGGCCCCTTTTTTTTTTCACAGAAATAAATGGTTAAAAAGATTATTATTGTTATTGTTGGTGAGAAGGGCAGCTGAAAAGTGCAATTGTGTGTAAAGCAGCAACAATGCGCTAGATTGGCTGTCACTCTGGGGGGGGGGGGTAGGCGACCGGAAATAGGCCAATGTAACGGCATAAAACTGCCCCAAAACAGCAAAATTGTTGCGCGAGCGTGAAGGGGGGCCCTTCGAGCTTCAGTGCCCAGGGGCCCTCAGAGGTGTTAATCCGGCCCTGCATATATACAGTATATCTATAGGCTATAGATATTACAGACAAAATGTCATAGATGGCTGTAAATGGTAAATGGTGCATTTATATATATAGCGCCTTTATCCAAGGCGCTTTACATATAGATTGTGCATTACATTCACCCGTTCACACACACATTCATACATACACCGATGGCGGCAGAAACCACGCAAGGCACCAACCAGCACATCAGGAGCGATTAGGGGGTTCAGACAGAGTCTTGCTCAAGG
The DNA here is from genome assembly GCF_963924005.1 of Protomyctophum bolini. Taxonomy (NCBI): domain Eukaryota; kingdom Metazoa; phylum Chordata; class Actinopteri; order Myctophiformes; family Myctophidae; genus Protomyctophum; species Protomyctophum bolini. Next base: position 44,916,062 of record NC_137867.1, on the reverse strand, counting down.
ACACTTCGACACTGACTCTGGGGGAGCCCACTAGGGGTTCGAACTGGCAACCTTGCGGTTTGCCATCCAGCCACTCTATACCCCTGAGCCTCCGCCGCCCCCTAGTGGCCACTCTACCCCTGAGCCACCGCCGCCCCTGTAAATAACTATCATGCACGGAACCGCTCAAGTACATTGTTACTTTATAGTAGGGATGCCAAACGACTCATATTTGGCCAATCGACGAATCGAGGCCGAAAATCGACGTGTCGAACGACTTTTTTCCTTTTTTTTTCATTATTATTTATATTTTTGTTGTTGCTGCGCAGCAGTTGAGGAGAACGCACGCAACTATGCATTCCTTTAAGCAACACAACTTATGCAGCTGCATCCATATGTTTAGAATTTGCATCAATGATCAAATCCCAATAATAAAAAATAAACTTTATTTTAAACAACGAAACTGAAGGAGCAGCGGCGCTATCGGCTAGTAGTCCCAACTCAAGTGTCTGCAGCCTGTCACGAGCCCCGTAACTCATGATACGAGCACACGACCAATGGGACAGATCATTCAGTGTTGCTAAGATACCACCCCCCACCACACACACACACCCCCTTGGACGATGGGGTCTATTCTCAAACTCAGAGATTGATTGATTGATTGATTGATTGAAATCTTTATTAACAGTTTGCAGAATTACAGTACATTTCAAGCACAAACTCAATACAAAGACTGTTAACTGTGAGTGGACGACCCAATTAAGCCTTACACTTGTTTACAACAGGGTCCACATTGTTCAATTCATCAAAACATTTAGAGACAAACAAATAGACACTTCTATGTAGTTAAAGAACAGAACAGGAATTCATCATATAGGAAGCGAAAAGGGAAAAAAAGTATATATACAGTGAGGGGAACAGGGGGATAAAAGAAAAGAAAACGAAAGACAGAGTGTAGGGCGCCTGCACACAACACCATGCGTTGATGCCATGTGTGCATATGTGCAGGCACCCAACACCACGTCCATACAAAAACATAGTACAATCCATAGTACAAAGACAGAGTGTAGGGCGCCTGCACACAACACCATGCGTTGATGCCATGTGTGCATATGTGCAGGCACCCAACACCACGTCCATACAAAAACATAGTACAATCCAGATACAAATTCAGCCACAGCGCTCTGCTCAAAGTGACGAGCCACTGACAGGCGCAGCACAGCAGTGTCACACAGACAAACACGTACCTCTCCCATTTGGAAAACATTTGAAACAGCAACGTTTATAACGTTTTACATTATAAAAAAATAATAATACAAATAAAAACGATTTTTCGACTCATACGTTTTGAGTCGCGGGAGGCATGAGTCGAAAATCGAGTCGATTTTCAACTTTTTTCACATCCCTTTTTTTACATCCCTACTTTATAGCACCTTTTTCTACATAACTCGAGTAGACGCAGCCATCCATGAAAACAGGCCAACAAACGGCTCTTTATTCATCCGGTATACACCTTGCAGCAGCTGCACGGACCCCGTAGGGTTCTGTTGAAACAAACCAAACAAAAGAGACGCTATACCTACTGTACGTGTGAACATAAAATGCCCTGCTCTCTCACACGTGATTCAATCATAACACACAATGCTAAATCACAACGCCTCGGCTATAGGCGCTAGCCCCTGAAGCTCAGAACATTACATTAGTAATAGCATGCGTTGCGTTGGCATCGCGTCGGGAAAACCTTAATTGGTCCGGCGGTTCCAGGAGGCCCATGGGAGATGTAGTACTGATCCTATATATGGCGGGGTATAGATGTAGTCCTGATCCTATATATGGCGGGGTATAGATGTAGTCCTGATCCTATGTATAGCGGGGTATAGATGTAGTCCTGATCCTATATATGGCGGGGTATAGATGTAGTCCTGATCCTATATGGTGGGGTATAGATGTAGTCCTGATCCTATATATGGCGGGGTATAGATGTAGTCCTGGTCCTATATATGGCGGGGTATAGATGTAGTCCTGGTCCTATGTATATATGGCGGGGTATAGATGTAGTCCTGGTCCTATATATGGCGGGGTATAGATGTAGTCCTGGTCCTATGTATAGCGGGGTATAGATGTAGTCCTGGTCCTATATATGGCGGGGTATAGATGTAGTCCTGGTCCTATGTATATATGGCGGGGTATAGATGTAGTCCTGGTCCTATATATGGCGGGGTATAGATGTAGTCCTGATCCTATATATGGCGGGGTATAGATGTAGTCCTGATCCTATATATGGCGGGGTATAGATGTAGTCCTGGTCCTATATATGGCGGGGTATAGATGTAGTCCTGGTCCTATATATGGCGGGGTATAGATGTAGTCCTGGTCCTATGTATATATGGCGGGGTATAGATGTAGTCCTGGTCCTATATATGGCGGGGTATAGATGTAGTCCTGATCCTATATATGGCGGGGTATAGATGTAGTCCTGATCCTATATATGGCGGGGTATAGATGTAGTCCTGATCCTATATATGGCGGGGTATAGATGTAGTCCTGATCCTATATATGGCGGGGTATAGATGTAGTCCTGGTCCTATATATGGCGGGGTATAGATGTAGTCCTGGTCCTATATATGGCGGGGTATAGATGTAGTCCTGGTCCTATATATGGCGGGGTATAGATGTAGTCCTGGTCCTATGTATATATGGCGGGGTATAGATGTAGTCCTGGTCCTATATATGGCGGGGTATAGATGTAGTCCTGGTCCTATATATGGCGGGGTATAGATGTAGTCCTGGTCCTATATATGGCGGGGTATAGATGTAGTCCTGGTCCTATATATGGCGGGGTATAGATGTAGTCCTGGTCCTATATATGGCGGGGTATAGATGTAGTCCTGGTCCTATATATGGCGGGGTATAGATGTAGTCCTGATCCTATATATGGCGGGGTGTAGATGTAGTCCTGATCCTATATATGGCGGGGTATAGATGTAGTCCTGGTCCTATATATGGCGGGGTATAGATGTAGTCCTGGTCCTATATATGGCGGGGTATAGTGTGCACTGTGAAATAGTCAGTGTCGATTTATTATAACTCCGGGAGTGAACAAAATATGCAACTATTAAATGGACCCTTTGGGGTTGCATGTTTTAACCCATTCTGAACGGGAACCCATTTTGGTGTTAGCATCATGTCGTGCTTTAGCTATTGAAAAACAGCAGATCTACAAGCTCGTAGCGCGCCACCGAGTGGCGCGCTACGAGCTTGTAGGTCTGCTATTTTTGAAGAATCGAAGAACGACTGACACACATTCTCCCACATTTTTAGAATCGGATCTCAGGTCAGAATGGGTTAATCAGACCAGTGTGTGTCTCGTATGAGTCTGATCTCAGGTCAGAATGGGTTAAGTGAACGCTGCTGCCGTGTGGTGTATGCATGAGAGCACAGAGGTAAACAGAGGAGACTTCAGTGCAGGGAGATGCAGCAATACTGCAGTTTATTTCCTCTAAAGTGCCTGTTTTTTTTCGGTTTCCTATATACTTTCCTACTTAATTTAGTTAGTTATGCGCACAACTTGTCCACATACAAACAACTCCAAGGCCTCTCTCTCTCTCTCTCTCTCTCTCTCTCTCTCTCTCTCTCTCTCTCTATGTGTGTCTGCTAATGTTACCCAGAGCCACTTATACAAGTGTGAAGCTGAGAAAGCACGAGATTACAGAGAAAGCGCATGAGCGTCTATAGTCTGGTCAATAAACATCAAGGTAAATAAAAGAAAGTGGAATACCAGGTGAGCTACTGTATATGAGCCTGTATAGCATCTGTCAACATGCTGCATCTGAATCACATTTGTGACAGCTGTGGTGGAGAAAAAATACTGATCTGAGAAGAAACAACAGAATGAGAACATGGATCAAGATTCACAGTATCCTCTCAGTAAGCAAGCAATATAAGAGACATGCTATAGAGCGCCGCAGTCCCGCCCCCTTTCAGAAAAGCGAGTGGCCCAGGAAGTGGAAGCCCCATGCATTCTCCCATCGGCACTTTTAATATAATTTATTTAAAGACGGTTACGCCGCGGACAAAGCCAATTCGGATCGTGACGAATCATGACAATGAACACAATGTTTTGGGCCGATCAAATAATTTATAAGACGAAAAATAAAACAAATTGTGTCGTCTC
>NC_137867.1:44891476-44906709 GCF_963924005.1 Protomyctophum bolini | reverse complement strand
ATATGGTCTGGAGCCAGGCTACCGCTCAGTGGAGTGGGTTCTATATGGTCTGGAGCCAGGCTACCGCTCAGTGGACTGGGTTCTATATGGTCTGGAGCCAGGCTACCGCGGAACCCTATTTGATACAGATTATGCCAGGGACCTTTTTTCTTTTTACGGCCATAGCAGTGATTGTCAACCATTTTCATTTCAAGGATCGTCAATTTGATATGCATTTAGACCACGGGTCATCCCCCATTTAATGTCCAACATGTGTGGGACCCGACCCCAGTGTACATTATAACATTACTGGAGTTCATTTAACTTTGAGAGTGTCCAAATAAACCTGTAAGTATAAAGTGTCCATTTGGTTCCTAACTATAAATCATTGGGTCCTGGAACCCCCTCTAGGACCCTTGGGAGTCCCCAGACACCACAGGGTCCTGGAACCCCCTCTAGGACCCTTGGGAGTCCCCAGACACCACAGGGTCCTGGAACCCCCTCTAGGACCCTCGGGAGTCCCCAGACACCACAGGGTCCTGGAACCCCCTCTAGGACCCTCGGGAGTCCCCAGACACCACAGGGTCCTGGAACCCCCTCTAGGACCCTCGGGAGTCCCCAGACACCACAGGGTCCTGGAACCCCCTCTAGGACCCTTGGGAGTCCCCAGACACCACAGGTCCTGGAACCCCCTCTAGGACCCTCGGGAGTCCCCAGACACCACTTGAGGCACAATGTGCGTCCTCACTTTCCACCATCGCTATGAGCTGATCAGCCAATCAAATCATCGCTATATGGGTGATCAGCCAATCAAATCATCACTATGGGGTGATCGCTATGATTCACACAAACACACAAAGCTGGGGATCGTCAAAACGCAAAGACCCAGAAAAGATCTCAAACCCAAAAGTCCTGCCGTGCCGTGCACACAATGGAGGTAGAAGTTTACAGTCCGTGCATCGCCGTTATTGTGGAGGAAAGCTTTCGCCGAAAAAAGCCGATCTACAAGCCCACAACGCGTTGCTTGTCCATCTGCTATTTTCTGTGATAGATCTACTCCACAATACGGAGGCCTGGGCCGGGAGTGAGTGTGGAAACGTCTGAAATCACTCATCTCAAAAAACTCCAAATTATAGCACGCACACAATCGCATTTCGTTTCAGAATCCTCATACCGACTTGAGTTTCTGTACCATCTTTTCTCTCTGCCGGGCCAAAGGCAGACGAGCGATTACAGTATGTCTGACTGACTGTCTGTGTGTCTATGTTTCCGGAAGGCATCTCAAAAACCTCTTAACTCATTTTGGGGCGGGAACCCCTTTTGGTGTTAGCATTATGTTGTGCTTTAGCTATTGAAAAATAGCAGATCTACAAGCTCATAGCGCGCCACCGAGTGGCGCGCTACGAGCTTGTAGGTCTGCTATTTTTGACAAATCGAAGAACGACTGACATAGAAACATAGCTTTTTCTGAAAACTGTCAGGATGTATAGAATACATTTTTAGAATCTGATCTCAGGTCAATATGAGTTAAACCAATCAGTGGCAAACTGCCAGCAGGCACAGAATACTTTTCAAATCCATCATTAACAACTACGTGATTTGAGTGATTTTTTTAATCATTCAAGTACCAATACAGTCACCAGGGCTCTACAGTTTTCTCCTCACACCAAATGTCCAAATCTCAAAGAATCAGAACGCTGACACTTCTCAAAGGGAAGGCCGTGTGCTGCTATGCCAATAACTTATAAAGTGTTGAAGTCTGTCACTCACTGTGAGTGATTTATGGTGTTATCTTTCCGGTTAAAATCCAAATATATGTTAACTTAAGAACTCTGGACATGAGGACATTGTTCATTTACTATTGTATGTCAGACTGTATGTCTGTGACCCCACAGTCACAGACCCAATTTAGTAGCCTCGATACCCAGGCTTTCATTTCGTCTGCGCGAAAAATGAAAGCCTGGAGGAACGCATTGGCTGCCTTGGTCTAGAAGTGGGAGTCAACGCTTCCGGGTGGGCGTCGCTCCGAATGATGTGACGTAGCGCTTCACTAGGTGGGAGAGGAGGGCCAGGGCTGACGGACAGATCGGTGAGATCCAATCAGGGCGTGCACAAACCGCGACCCACCCCTATAGACCAGAAACTTAACACGTTAGCTCAGGCTACCGATTCAGTGACCCTCACACCTAAGTGACTATAGCCAGTTTAACTTACACATCGTTATTTTGGTGGTTTCTAAGTATGTATAACCCAGGGGGCTAGACATTGCTGATCTTGCATTAGAGAAGGGTTTTTACAGACAGTAAAAGGGGCAGGGGGTGACCAACCAAACAAATGCACAATTTCAAAGTAAATGCAACCTGCGGTCGCAATAATGACAATTCCGTCAACAGATAAAAAAAACAACGCAACACGTTGCGAGTCTTGTGAGCTTGTAGATCGGCTATTTTCAGCATGCAACCAATTGTAAAATCAGGCATTATATGACGCCATCAAGGCCCGCCAAAAATACATTTCCGGTGACAAAATCAACTGTAGATTTAGTCGACTGAATTCTCATGATATTTAGTCGACTAAAGCTGTCAGACTAACAGTAAAACATTTCAGATGACTAAAATGAAATGAACATCTATTCTAAAGACTATGACTAAACAGCTTTGAATCCTAGTTAATGTACTTACTGTACTTGGCACTCTAAATGGCACCAGTTACCCTGCAGTTTGTGTACTATGGCTGATGATGATACGTACCGATACTGTGCCTCGTAATTCGCTCTGCATTCGAGCATCTGCTAAGGGCCATGATTTTAAATTGATGATAGGAAAAATCACTTGCTCCGTAGAGACAGCAAGCGATCACTCCCACGTGCGCTCAAAGAGAAAAAAAAGGTCCACTTGTCCAAATATGCAATTATACAATGTGACAATGATCATAATGAGCTTGATTACAGCTGATTACATCCTTTATGCTGAAGGAAATTACACTCACAATGCACACACACACACACACACACACACACACACACACACACACACACACACACACACACACACACACACACACACGCACACAGACACGGACGCACCGCTCTAATCTACTGGAGGTGGCTGTAGGAGGTAAACAACAAATTATAGCACATAAATATCAAAAAGAAGAGTGAGACAAAATGAGGGAGTCTTCGACATTTTTCAAGGCCAAGAACCCCTTTAGCGCCCTCAGGTGGCACAGTGCTAAAGTGCCACCCGCGGAGGTTATGGGTTGGAAACCCTTAGTGGTGCATCTCGCCGTGTCGGGCGTCCATGTTTGAACACGACTGGCCCGTGTTTGGGGGAGGGACGCCGAGCGTGGAGGGTGAGCCTGTAGATTGGCTTTAACATCGCTGCAGTCTTCCCTGTCCAACATGACTCTGCATTACTCCATTCAGCGCTGTCTTGTATCCCCTGTTGGCACTGAGGCCAGGGTCAAAGGAAAGGGGAGTCCCTAATGCACAGAGCTGAGGTTCCTCTCACTGAGGCCAGGGTCACTTCATTGCCAATTATGAACGATCAGCACCCGTGTCAACCAAAAATGAATATGAACACCATTTTGTTCTGCTGATAATCAAACAACTCCAACGACATCATAGGCAAAGTACCAGAAGCACCACTTATTTCTAACTGTACCATTTGACGCACTGGGACTCTACTCTGTGGGCAGCCCTGTTTGTTTTGCTGAGCCGGGCCGTTCCATTTCATGGGGAATTGGTGGTCCCGCTCTTGTTGTGGGGCCTGGGCATCGTTGCCCTGCTGAGTGTTCTGGCTATACCCTGGGCGTTGCAGCCCTGGTGACAACTTTGACCCTGGCTATTATGGTGACTTTGTTGACCTTGATTGCGGCGTCCCTGGCTCTGCTTTGTCCTGCACTCGCGGCTCCAGTGGCCTGTTTTTTGTTGCAGTAATTACCCCTGTATCTCCGGGGGGAATCATCGGCCCCCTGATGTGAAACCAGTGTTGGTATTATGGGGCCGTTTGTCTTTTCTAATGGAAAGATGCCTGCTGCATCTTTCTCTCTCTACTCACATGGCATGCATGTGTTCGCCCAATTGAACGGATGATGGGGAGGGGGACTCGGTTGCAATTGTCCTATTATAGATTGATATCACGGAGACAAAGTGACAATATCAATGTGATATTGGCTAGGTTTTTTCAGCACAGACGATGTGATTGCATATGTTTTCCGCACTGTATCAGAGACAGCATCAGATTATATATTCTTGTTCTTTCAAAACAAAAGAGGGCACTGTTAGATGAGTTGTCCATGTACATCTAAGTCTGTGTGCTTGAGATACAGTGTACTTGATATGTGTACTGCCTGTACGGTAGCCTACTTTATAGATAGGCTACGAGAGACATCTTCCTCTCATATCTTGTTGTCACGTCACTATGATCCAGCACTATACAGTATGTTCCCTGTTTGTGTAATAAACTGTGTGAACCTTTAGAGTGATACTGTCTCATACTGTCGCGTTATTGTTTCTCCCGGGCCCGCCGCCGCAGTCGCCGTACCAAAGGAATACTTCAACTGGATTATCACACACCACCCAGAACCACACACTACCAGCCTGTCAGAACCACACACCACCCAGAACCACACACTACCAGCCTGTCAGAACCACACACCACCCAGAACCACACACTACCTGTCTGTCAGAACCACACACCACCCAGCCTGGTTCTGTCAGAACCACACACCACCCAGCCTACACACACTACCAGCCTGTCAGAACCACACACCACCCAGCCTGCACACTACCAGCCTGTCAGAACTACACACCACCCAGCCGGCACACACTACCAGCCTGTCAGAACTACACACCACCCAGCCGGCACACACTACCAGCCTGTCAGAACCACACACCACCCAGCCTGCACACTACCAGCCTGTCAGAACCACACACCACCCAGCCTGCACACTACCAGCCTGTCAGAACCACGCACTACCCAGAACCACACACTACCAGCCTGTCAGAACCACACACCACCCAGCCTGCACACTATACCAGCCTGTCAGAACCACACACCACCCAGCCTGCACACACTACCAGCCTGTCAGAACCACACACCACCCAGCCTGCACACACTACCAGCCTGTCAGAACCACACACCACCCAGCCTGCACACACTACCAGTCTGTCAGAACCACACACCACCCAGCCTGCACACACTACCAGCCTGTCAGAACCACACACCACCCAGCCTGCACACACTACCAGCCTGTCAGAACCACACACCACCCAGCCTGCACACACTACCAGCCTGTCAGAACCAGACCGAGGGTCCATTTAGAGATCACAACAGGTGTACTGTCCTCAATATAAGTGGCTAGATATCTTGACAGTCAGATAAACTCCTCCTTGACATTAAGACTCTGAAGACAGTTGTTTCCAAATCCACAGGTTTACTAACATCAAAGAAGTGTGAAACTGAAACATACAAATAAAGCATAATCAATATCCACAATATATCAAAAACTAGAACTGCACTCTGCCGAGTGCATACTTGCTTGTTGCACACTAGTAGGCCATAAATGGCCTACTAGTGCGCAAGCAGAGCGCGCAAGTACTTTCGACCGCTGGAAACTATCACATCTCAGTATCTCTGTGAAGGAACGTTTGAAATGTATAATCATTAATCATTACGTGTAACTATTTGCTACCTAACTACTTTTTTACAGAAAAATGAATCATTGATATGTGATGAAAAAAAAGGTATATAAACTGAATTAAAATATATTATACAGTATAATTATTTTATTACTTATTGTAAATTGTCAATTGTTTTAAATGTATTTCATTTTGTACTATAGTGATATTAATACTAAATCATGATCAGAGTAATATGTGTCTCTAACTTCAATTTCTGTAATAATACTTTCAAATTTGTTGAAATATACATGATCTAAAATACTTCCGAAATCTGTAGTTGGATTTGTATTTTCAACTACATACTCTGTAGTTGTAATTTGATTAGCAGTATACTGTGGTTACTTGGTTCCAAAAAGTGAAGACAAGTTTTCTTCAACGGTAAATCTGTGCCTGGTTTGCTGGGACTAGTTACAACATTACGTCATCCTTGAGAGAGTACATGGTGTGTATATGACGTAATGTTGTAACTTGTAACTTGTAACTAGTCCCAGCAAACCAGGCACAGACTGTATGTAGTTGTTCTAGTTACAACTACATACAGAGTATGTAGTTGTAATTTGATTAGCAGTATACTGTGGTTACTCGGTTCCAAAAAGTGAAGACAAGTTTTCTTCAACGGTAAATCTGTGCCTGGTTTGCTGGGACTAGTTACAACATTACGTCATCCTTGAGAGAGTACATGGTGTGTATATGACGTAATGTTGTAACTTGTAACTTGTAACTTGTAACATTACGTCATATACACACCATGTACTCTCTCAAGGATGACGTAATGTTGTAACTAGTCCCAGCAAACCAGGCACAGATTCACCGTTGAAGAAAACTTGGCTTCACTTCGAAGAGACCAAGCGAAACGATTACTTGCGCGCTCTGCTTGCGCAAGTAATAATCATGTACAATCATCAATGAACATCTAAGCATTAGTTACATACCCATGATGCTATCAAAAGGCGTATATGCAGGTAGATGTTGCTGGATTATTATAGACAAAACACACAGCTTCTCTGTGCTCAGCCATGTACTAAACTGAATTTACTTCCTGGTTACAGGTGATCACATGACATTCTGCTGGTCACATGACTACTGATACACTCTGCTCTTAAAGTGTCCACACACAATTGCAAAACATACAGCATTACATTAAACAAAACACATTTGTAAAATATTAAATTGCAACTTGAAACGTTGTAACTAAACAACAGGTAATATAGCATTTGAGTATTACTTTTTGTGTTAATGTTTGGTTCAGACCAAAGATTTTCAAAGACTAGGATATGATGACTAAAACTAGGACTAAAACTCCCTGCACACAGAGCACGTTTTGCGGATTTTTTGCTGAGTTTCTCCATCGGTTTTCCAAAAAACGCGTCCGGCGTGCAACCACCTGTAATGCAACGAAAATGTCGTAAACAAATACAAATTAGACTAAAAAGTTACTGAGGGACTAGTGGAGAACAAAAAGACAAGTCATTTTACGCTTGGTTGCGCTCGGATGTTAAATTAGCAGCTCTACAAGCAGTAACTGTAGGAGACCACCTCCAACCACTGCAGTAACTATAGGAGACCACCTCCAACCACTGCAGTAACTATAGGAGACCACCTCCAACCACTGCAGTAACTATAGGAGACCACCTCCAACCACTGCAGTAACTATAGGAGACCACCTCCAACCACTGCAGATGTGCTATAGTTATACTCACTGCATGGAAAGAGGAGTTAACGTGCAATTATGAGCACTGTATTTTGCCCGTAAACCTCAGGTTTAGCAGCATAATACAGTTAATATACGGTAATATACAGGTGTGATGGTACATATACAGTTAATATACGGTAATATACAGGTGTGATGGTACATATACAGTTAATATACGGTAATATACAGGTGTGATGGTACATATACAGTTAATATACGGTAATATACAGGTGTGATGGTACATATACAGTTAATATACGGTAATATACAGGTGTGATGGTACAACTCGGGAGTTTACCGGAGTTTGTTGGAAAGTTTAACAGTAGTTTCCTGTAAAATACACATCCGTATTCCATGCTTTTTGCACAGTGACTTGCATTAACATACTAACATATTTAGGCTCAAACTGCATTTCATTCATCCAGTCCATGAGCGGCGGTGGCTCAGGGGTAGAGTGCCTGGATGGGAACCGCAAGGTTGCCAGTTCGAACCCGGGCTCCCCCAGAGTTACTGTCGAAGTGTCCTTGAGCAAGACACTGAACCCCTAATTGCTCCCGATGTGCTAGTTGGTGCCTTGCATGGTTTCCGCTGCCATCGGTGCGTGAATGGGTGAATGTAATGCACAATCTATGTAAAGCGCCTTGGATAAAGGCGCTATATAAATGCACCATTTACCATTTACCATTCATTACAATAAGTTCCGTATTGCCGGCTGTATAACGATTACTCATTACGTGATTAATGAAAGCCGCCATTGTTTTCCTGTCCTGTCAAACTGTTTTTTCTTCCATACACAGCACTATATAAACCATGCAGAGGAGTGACTGAGAATGATCACTATACACACTTAACCCATTCTGACCTGAGATCAGATTCATACGAGGTTTCCACTGGACACACACTGGGTCTGATTAACCCATTCTGACCTGAGATCAGATTCTAAAAATGTCAGTCGTTCTTCGATTTTTCAAAAATAGCAGACCTACAAGCTCATACAAGCTACAAGCTCATAGCGCGCCACCGAGTGGCGCGCTATGAGCTTGTAGATCTGCTGTTTTTCAATAGCTAAAGCATAACATGATGCTAAACACCAAAATGGGTTCCCGGTCAGAATGGGTTAACAGAACGCCATCCGTCATGATCACCGTCAATATATCAATGTACACAAATTCCGTCAATGTAAACCTTGTATGTCCAAAATGGTTAACTTTGCAAAATCGACCAATGACAAAGCTTCTAGGAAAGTATTTGAATGCAGATTGCGGCCCCTAGATGTGTCACAGAGAATACTTTTTTGGGGGGAGCGTTCTACCCATTGCTGGCTGTCTGAACACCAAAAAAGGTAATTAAAAATTTGACATTTTAGCAGCTTTAAGTAAAACAAAATGTGAGTAGGCTACTTTTTTCCCCCACTGGCGGCGAGACAGCAGAGACGCGGCAGCAACCGCTGAGAAAGAATAGTGCTAATATAGACTAATGCATAATGGAATAGAGTTGCTGAACAAGCAAGCTTGATTTGAAAGGCTTTGGGTGATTACACAGAAATGTACAGAATTTGACTCTTTATACAGAGACAGTCATGGCGGAAAGTCTAACTGTTCAGATAAAACTGTTTTTTTATTTTATTTTTTAATCCAAAATGAGCTAAAGCTGCTATAAGCAATAAAATGCACATACTGTAAGAAGTGAACCTTCCAAGCCTGTTTTATCAAAACATGGTGGGTCAAACTGAACAACCAATACAGTAGGCTGTCAATTTGAAGCTATGATTCGAAACAAAAACCAAAAAAAATAATCAAAGACTTACTGTGTATCAAGTTTTAGCATAATATTCATATGTCACTATTATTATTGGGACGTGCCTCCTGTCTCTACTGGGCCCACTTTAGTTTTGTTGTTTTTATTGTTTATTCTTTACATTTTTTCTCATAAATGCATACACCAAAGTGCTAAATATGCTAAGGACCATTTGATCCTCTCGTTAACACATTCAGTAACGAGACGCAACACTCCAATAGCAGCGTTTAGAATCTGCTCTGTCGACAGTGACTTGCACACCTACATGTACAAGAACAAGAAATGAAACGGCATGTTCACACCTCCAGTGTTAAATGAACACTGTGTGTTATAGTGTGCAATTGTGTCAAGCAGAACCATGTCTCCCAGTTGGTTAACAACCGGAGGTTTCACTGGGAGGGGAACTACAGTCTTAGTGGGAGGAGAACTACAGTCTTAGTGGGAGGAGAACTACAGTCTTAGTGGGAGGAGAACTACAGTCTTAGTGGGAGGAGAACTACAGTCTTAGTGGGAGGGGAACTACAGTCTTAGTGGGAGGAGAACTACAGTCTTAGTGGGAGGAGAACTACAGTCTTAGTGGGAGGGGAACTACAGTCTTAGTGGGAGGAGAACTACAGTCTTAGTGGGAGGGGAACTACAGTCTTAGTGGGAGGAGAACTACAGTCTTAGTGGGAGGGGAACTACAGTCTTAGTGGGAGGGGAACTACAGTCTTAGTATAGACATATCTCCTGGAGGAGAACTACAGTCTTAGTGGGAGGAGAACTACAGTCTTAGTATCTCGAACTAGAGCGACAGACAGACAGACAGACTCTAGAAATGAAAGAGAGAAATTGACAGAAAAATATAAGACTTTACAGAGACAGACTGAATGAGAGTCAGAGAGAGAGAGAGAGAGAGAGAGAGAGAGAGAGAGAGAGAGAGAGAGAATTTCATGCTTGTCCAGTAGAATTATTAAGTGTCCCGTCAATGGCCGACTCCCGACCGCCTTCAAAAGCTGTTCCATACTGCACACAGATAAGGCCCGGAGGTGTGTGTGTGTGTGTGTGTGTGTGTGTGTGTGTGTGCGCGCGTGTGTGTGTGTGTGTGTGTGTGTAAACTCATGGCTGAATACGTCTGTGTGGGCAACTCGCAGAGAGATGCATTGTGGGAAAGAAGCGCCTCCTCAATTGAGCTTATCCATGCGTGTCCTACATATATGCATGTGTGTGTCTGTGGTGTGATGTGTGTGCGCGTGCATGTGTGACACACGCACGCACGCACGCACGGACACACACACACACACACACACACACACACACACACACACACACACACACACACACACACACACACACTACACACACACACAATCTGTCTTCCAGTTTTGTGTCCAAATCTCGCTGCACGTACACACGCACCGCACATACACACGCACTCACACCATCGGACCCGACTCCCACTCCATGGCTCTGGTTTCCACTGCAGGAAAAGTCATTGTTTGGTGCCAGCCAGAGCCTGGGTTTGTCACGTGTACCGAATCTCCCTCTCGCTCCATCCCTCTCCAGTCCTTCTCTTTTGATCTTAAACTGACCTCTCATCAACTATACAAACTCCAGGGACCACTCATCTGACTCCAGGGCCCACTCATCCAAAAGCAGCCGGCCGGGCCCCTGGCCACAAACATCTCCAGGGCCCGTTATCGTACTCTCTAAATAGACTCCTGGCACCTCTGAAGGTACTTTGGCTGTGATTATAGAGGGCCATTGTGTTGACATTCTGAGGGACACGCCCTCTCGCTTTCTTGCTGTGTAGACATTTTTTTATTTTTTCAATATACTGTACATTTACAAAAGAGTAAAAGGGCATTAGAGAGCTGGAACGGCTGCAAACTCTCCTACATCACAATTACAATGATCGCTGGTGCGATTTGAGGGGGACGACGGGGGGACGACTCTTGGGTGTGTTGCAGAGCACAACAATGTCTCGCAGGCCTGCGACGGCGCTTAAGTGCAGGATATAACTCTGTTCTCGTTGAATCTAGACTGAATGTTCCAATTGATAACTGCGTATCGCGGAACATGACTCCATTAGAGAATTGGGGGTTTGTAAATAAAGCCGTTGGGGGAGTTGCAGGGAGGTAAAGGAGTGGTGACAGGCCGAACGAGCCCTATAGTGGTTTAGTCCGCTTAAACCCATTCTGACCTGAGATCAGATTCATACGAGGTTTCCACTGGACACACACTGGTCTGATTAACCCATTCTGACCTGAGATCAGATTCTAAAAATGTCAGTCGTTCTTCGTTCTTCGATTTTTTTTAAATAGCAGACCTACAAGCTCGTAGCGCGCCACTCGGTGGCGCGCTATGAGCTTGTAGATCTGCTATTTTTCAATAGCTAAAGCATAACATGATGCTAACACCAAAATGGGTTCCCGTTCAGAATGGGTTAATGCTTGTACAACGAAGACATTCGTCAGATCGTCACTGTCAAAATATACGTGAAATGCTAAAGTATTGAAAATAGCCAATCTACAAGCCGTGTTGTCAGCTCGTAGATTATTGCCTGGATTTTCGCTATAATGCCATGCTAATATTGGGATTGATTACTAATTGATAATTGTGTTAAATTGGTTAAATAACCAATGAAATCGATTAACGGTTGCACCACTGGGGCGCCTGATAGCCTCTAGCGGTCCAAGGCACAGGCCACACATAAAGGCTCTGGCCTGACAGCACGCCGCGTGTTCGAGTCCCGTGCCCTCTCTCCCAACTCCCTGTCTGTCTTCACTGTAACTATCAATGATGGCAGAAAAGTCAAAAACATATCTTTGAAAAAAAACAAAAAACAAAACCTGTTGCGAGATGTCCTTTCTGACAGCAGAAAGCTGATCTTTAACAGGGAACTTTGTAGGTCTAGATGGACAGATGGACACCTGTCTAGGTGGCTTCAGTCATCGTCACCGTCTCTCTCTCTGCCAGTGTGACTTTCTAGCTCTCTTAATGGCCTTCGCTCTATGGTCATTCACACGTTTTACTGGCTAATGCAATCCCCTTGGCTAATGTTCACCTCAGCCCTTGGAGCGCTCGCACACTCAATACGACACATGCACGCACGCACGCACGCATGCATGCACGCACGCACGCATGCATGCACACACACACACATGCACGCACGCAACTCACAGCTCTACCAACCGAGCGAATCAGGAAGTGTCTGGACCTCCACATCGACTTGATAATCGACCTACCAACCAATTAGCTAATTAGACTAATTGATTCATGGTTGTAATAGAAGCTAGCTAGTGCCCTCTAGTATAAGAGGTGCTAAAACCCAAATGGCGTGTGTGTGTGTGTGTGTGTGTGTGCATGCATGCCCGTGCGTGCACGCGTGTGTGCGTCTTTGTGAATTATGTTTGCAACCTGTGCATCCACATGCCTGTTGATGTCCAAGCATACACGTGTGTGTGCGTGCATGCGTGTGTGCGTACGTACGTGAGTGCGTGCGCGTTTGTGTGTGTGTGTGTGTCTAATTGGGGCCAATGGGGACATGTCTCAGGACCCCTGTCGTGGGTGACCTATATGGCGAAGCCATGGAAACCAGGTCACATTGCCATGGAGATAGATTAGCGGAGTGGCCACTGCCCCCCCCCCCCCCCCCAAGGGTCTGAGGGACCTTAATTAACTGTCCCCCCCTAGCCTCCTCCCCCCCCCCATAGCCTCCCTGCCCCCCCCCCCCCCCCCCCACACACACACAAGTAGCCTATAGTTGTATCTTTTACTTCAGTAAAAGTATAGCCATACTGTAGGCCTACCGGATAGAATGTAAAATAGCCTATTCTGTGGTATACCTGACTGTGTAGATTGCCAAATAGATGTGACCCACCTTGACAAACACTAAGCTGTGCATCTCTGTCCTTCTTATAGACAGAGATGCTAGTCTAAATGGTCTTATAAGGATATCTCGTCTTGGGCACAAAATGTGTTAACCACTTCAGCCCTATAAACATTAGTACAGTACTTATTACTTTATTTATACTTACTACAGTAAATATACTACTTTCCACCACTGCTGAATAGAATAAACTTAAACAACCACAAAAAACAGTTCCCTCAGTCAACCTTGTATACGCTCAGTCTTAAATTAAAGTCCAGGATAGTAGTATTATTATGTTGTTGTGTGGTATAGAATTCAGTGGGGATTTCTTGTTTGTTTTTTGTACTCAGTGAGATGTTTATTCAAGGCTCCAGGATACACAGAGGAGTGGAGTCTTTTCTTCTGTAGTAAACCACTGTTAATTCCTTTCAAGGTCACGTGGGAACATTTTCCGTTTCTGTCAGTTATCATAAAGTTAACAAATACTAAAACTTATTCCAAACAATTACCTCATATTTCGTTTATTTTATAAACTTTTTTTGTGACATGGCACATTCTCTGTAATAAATAAGTACGTAATTAAGTAAGTAAGTAGGAGGAGTAGTTAATGTATGTTTTGTAGTAATAATCGAAATCTACAAAAGCAACTATAGTGACTCAAAGTTTTCAAATAAATGTAGTCCTCGAGATCCGAGATATAGTAGAAGTAGAAGTAAACGTATATCGGAAATTGGGAACAGTACAGATGCCTCAACATTGTACTGAAGTACTTAATTAAATTCAAATGGGCTTTATTGGCATGAGGAAACGTATGTTTACCAGGGGGGCAGTCAGACAGATATTTTGTGAAGCCACTAAGGAAATCGGGATTTCCTGAAAGCCTGTTGTGGCGCTGTCATTGGGCCCAGAAAAACCCATAGCCCCATAGAAGTCCATGTATTTGGGCCCAACTTCACCTAGACTGTATTACCTTAATAAACATGGTCATGAATACTTTCTGCTTCCAGTCACTAGTTTAAAGTCTCATTTCTAATGTCATAATATTCTTTTTGGAAAATTATGGTCCCATTTATTAAAAAAATTACCATAAAGTCGCGTATGTTCTGAGGGGCGTGGCTACCGTTACAGTCTATGATCGGGATTCGCCACCCACTCGAGTCAAAATAAAAACCAACGGAGAAGAAGGGGGGAAGTCCCGCCTCGTTGTCTGGGCCATCCAATGGGCCAGCTGGGCCCAAACGGATCTAGAAAGATGGCGACTTACAATACAAGGACTGACAAAGAACGCTTTGTCCATATTTTTTACAGAAATGGGGAAAGTATGTATACAGTTGGAGGGCCTATATACAGTACGTATGTCACATTGGAACGTTATATAGACCGTATAGGCTACAGTATGCGAGAGAGAGAGAGATAGAGTAATAGAGAGAGAGAGAGAGAGTAATAGAGAGATATTAACTGTGATATATACACATAGACAGAGATGCAATAGCCTGCGTGTCCGCCTAAGTAGTTTCCCGTGTTATGTATGAGCCTCGTTAAGTCGTAAAGTCGGAGTGGATCTGCACGTGTGCAAATCATCCTCGCCTTCGCATTATACCGCTTCAATCCCGTTTTTTTAGAGTCACGCATTTTACACTGTCAAAAAAAGCAGGACTGTGAATGCTATAACGAAACATACGAGGGGAATGTCTTATTAGGTGCCAAATGTGTGTAGGTATGTGGAGTTTATATTTGTAGCGTCCCTTGTTTTGTATAACGTGTCTGAGCTGAGCTGTCTGTGTTTCTTTTGTTTGTCATGAAATAGAAGTGTAACCACATGGACCCCTATACGAGTCTGGAGAGGGTGAACTATACGAATGGAACCAAATGGGTCCATTCCCTCCCTCTCTCTCTCTCTCTCTCCCTCTCTCTCTCTAGTGGTGTGTGTGTGTGTGTGTGTGTGTGTGTGTGTGTGTGTGCGTGCGTGCGCGAGAGCGCGCCTGCGGTCCAGGTCTCAGCTGTGAGAGCAAAATTGGTTGAAGGCACTTATCTACGATTTACTATGGACCCATTAAACACATGAACTGTATCACATTCGCTGTGTGTGTGTGTGTGTGTGTGTGTGTGTGTGTGTGTGTGCGTGTGTGTGTGTGTGCAATGAGAGACTATTTTAGATTTAACAGCCGTAATGTAGTCCATATTTTCCACCATGAATGTATTCCAAGAGGGCAGGCAGGCAGGCAGGC
>NC_137867.1:44881476-44888976 GCF_963924005.1 Protomyctophum bolini | reverse complement strand
CCTCGGTCAAATTTAGTCACATATGGTCAGCACACTCTACAGTAGGGAGGATTATCACAACAAAACGAAAAAACGTGATATTTGAATTAAGTGAAATCACATATAGCTATACAATAAAACGCATTATTGTGCCCAAAGTTCAGAACCTCACTGATGTAGCCTACATGTAAAGCACATAGGACTGGGTAGATAGACTGGGTATAGATAGAACTTCTCTTTACATCATAGAAGCGACCACCTCCTTCTGAAGCGAGAGAGAAGATACGCTTGGCTGATTTGAATATAGCTTATATAGCTTCAAAGAAGGTATACAAACCACACTATCCACCACCATTGGTGCGACGGTTGTGAGTTTGTAGATCGGCTACTATATGTTCAAATAGCCGTATCCTATATAATTGCTTCTTTTGGGCTAATAATATTGTTTTCATATAGTCCTCCGTCCTGGTTGCTTATTTCTCTCGCAAAATCTGGCAACGCTGCTCTTTTGCAAGTGTTCACTGACAAAAGCGCCGTCTCTGACCGACCTTCAGCCGCCCTTTGTCTCTCTCTGTCTCTCTCTCTCTCTGTCTCCATCTCTCTCTCTCTCTCTCTCTCTCTCTCTCTCTCTCTCATTATCCCCCGTTGCCCCCGCTCGTCTGTCCGTCAACGTGCTAATTGCGAGTGCTAACGAGCGGCTAACACGTACAACAGGGCAAGTGGGATTCTGTCAAACAGCCAGGTCAATTAGCTCACGGCTAACCTACTCCCTCCCGCCTGTCCACTGCCAACGTGGAAAACACTGGGCGGATCAACACGCACGCACGCACGCACGCACGCACGCACGGACGGACGCACGCACGCACGCACGCACGCAAACTAATGGGACAATAGTGTAGTCAATAAGTGTACTTTGGGAAGGTTTGGAGTTGCCAATATTAATTACACACACACACACACACACACATCTAATTACAGTAAACCATCAGCTGGAAAGGGTAGGCCTGTATAGTTAACCTCTTAACCCATTCTGACCGGGAACCCGTTTTGGTGTTAGCATCATGTTATGCTTTAGCTATTGAAAAATAGCAGATCTACAAGCTCATAGCGCGCCACCGAGTGGCGCGCTACGAGCTTGTAGGTCTGCTATTTTTGAAAAATCGAAGAACGACTGACATTTTTTAGAATCTGATCTCAGGTCAGAATGGGTTCATCAGACCAGTGTGTGTCCAGTGGAAACCTCGTATGAATCTGATCTCAGGTCAGAATGGGTTAAAGAAGCGGTAATTACCTGACAAGACATTTTGTACACACCCTGCTGTATTTAGCGGTTACAGTATTATAGTGCGTGTGTGCGTGTGTGTGTGTGTGTGTGTGTGTGTGTGTGTGTGTGTGTGTGTGTGTGTGTGTGTGTGTGCGTGTGTGCACACACGCGTGCATGCAATTGTGCGTGTGTGCGCAAAATGAGATGATTTAGTATTTCGGAGGGCTAACCACTTTTCTTCTTTGTGTTGAGTTTCGATTGCGAAAGCCTTTTAATGGTATTCTGTGGTTCAGACGTACATGTCAGGATAATGAACCGCTATAGCGCTGAATTCGCAAAACACTCTATGCACTAAATGTGCCGTACATAACTTTAACCCATTCTGACCTGAGATCAGATTCATACAAGGTTTCCACGGGACACACACTGGTCTGATTAACCCATTCTGACCTGAGATCAGATTCTAAAAATGTCAGTCGTTCTTCGAATTTTTCAAAAATAGCAGACCTACAAGCTCATAGCGCGCCACTCGGTGGCGCGCTATGAGCTTGTAGATCTGCTATTTTTCAATAGCTAAAGCATAACATGATGCCAACACCAAAATGGGTGCCCGTTCAGAATGGGTTAAGGAAACGACAGTTTCAATTTAGTTAGACAACTTACAACTGTGTGTTTTTGCCTGACTGTAATCTTTAATGAACGTTATAGCCAAGATTGAATTGGCAACAAAGATTGAATTTTTTCAACGTGAAATGATGGGTTCTCCCGAATAATCAGGGCCAGAAACACAGACAAGACAGAACGGCGTGCTGCGTATACTTCACAACTTCACCAATCCAAGCGTAAAAAACACACCTACCCCCTTACAGTATAACTACAAAGGAAAGATTGAAATCAAAACATTTCTTTTTGGATTGGAGACAGAGATGGTACAAGGAGGAGAGAAAGAGAAAGAGATAAATCCGCCTCTGTGCTATACTTTTCATCTATTTCTTTTGAGCTCTCTCTCACCAACACACACTCACACACACACACACACACACACACACACACGCACACACACGCACGAGCGCACGCACGCACGCAAGCGTTCCGCTTACTGAGCAATGAGAGGAGGAAGGAACAGATGGGGATTGGGTATACGTGCGAGCAGGTAGAACATCAACAAGGTCTGACAGCAAATGCATAGATCTCGTTATGAAAAGTAATGCATCTGTTTGTATTGTGCAAATCAAATGAGGACTGTGTGTGTGGAGAGACTGTGGACTAAAACTGAACCACGTTATTTAACCCATTCTGAACGGGAACCCATTTTTGTGTTAGCATCATGTCATGCTTTAGCTATTGAAAAATAGCAGATCTACAAGCTCATAGCGCGCCACCGAGTGGCGCGCTACGAGCTTGTAGGTCTGCTATTTTTGAAGAATCGAAGAACGACTGACATTTTTTTAAATCTGATCTCAGGTCAGAATGGGCTAATCAGACCAGTGTGTGTCCAGTGGAAACCTCGTATGAATCTGATCTCAGGTCAGAATGGGTTAAGGCATTCTGGGCGGGATCCCCTTTTGGTGTTTTAATAAACATTATGTTATAATTTAGCTATTGAAAAATAGCAGATCTACAAGCTCTTTTTTTTTTTAATCGTGAAAATGTGCAGGCACAAATCTTTGAATATATATTCTTTTTCAGAGCGAACGTTTTTAACTCAAGTCTTTGGTCCCTGCTGCATGGAACACCATATTTTCAGATGGGGTCGGAGGCCAATTATACATATAATTTTTGGGGTCTTTGACATGAAATATTGAACACCACTGATACAGAAACATAGAAATCAAACAGAAGATTTTTTTTTTAATTTCGACATCAGGCCTAAATGGGTTAAGGCATTATTTGCAAGCTTTATTTCCGGTGGTAGAAGAAATACCTTTACTTATGGTACAGTATAAGTACTGTACTTGTAGGCTACTTTACTTGAGTATTTTCAATTTCCAATACTTCTACTTCTACTCTATACATATCTGATCCAAAACCCGGAGGCAGAGACAAGGGAGACATGCAAAACAAGGACGGGAGTCGGAGTCTAACGCGTGTCCTCCCTATAAACTACTGAATGGTGCATTTATATAGATGCTTTACATATATTATGCATTACATTCACCCATTCACACACACATTAATACCACGATGCTGGAGGAAACCATGCAAGGCACCAAACTGCATTAGGGGTTCAGTGTCTTGCTCAAGGACACTTCGACACCAACTCTGGGGGAGCCCACAGGGTTCGAACTGGCAACCTTGCGGTTCCCATCCAGCCACTCCACTCTACCCCTGAGCCACTGCGGCCCCTATACTTAGTAGGCTACAAGGGAAACGGAAATGTGTCCCTTCAGGACATGTCTCCTGTCAATGGGTCCCTGCAGGACATGTCGTCTGTCAATGTGTCCCTGCCTGCAGGACATGTCTCCTGTCAATGTGTCCCTGCAGGACATGTCTCCTGTCAATGTGTCCCTGCAGGACATATCTCCTGTCAATGTGTCCCTGCAGGACATGTCGTCTGTCAATGTGTCCCTTCAGGACATGTCTCCTGTCAATGTGTCCCTGCAGGACATGTCGCCTGTCAATGTGTCCCTGCAGGACATGTCTCCTGTCAATGTGTCCCTGCAGGACATGTCGTCTGTCAATGTGTCCCTGCAGGACATGTCGTCTGTCAATGTGTCCCTGCAGGACATGTCGTCTGTCAATGTGTCCCTGCAGGACATGTCGTCTGTCAATGTGTCCCTGCAGGACATGTCTCCTGTCAATGTGTCCCTGCAGGACATGTCGCCTGTCAATGTGTCCCTGCAGGACATGTCGTCTGTCAATGTGTCCCTGCAGGACATGTCGTCTGTCAATGTGTCCCTGCAGGACATGTCTCCTGTCAATGTGTCCCTGCAGGACATGTCGTCTGTCAATGTGTCCCTGCAGGACATGTCGCCTGTCAATGTGTCCCTGCAGGACATGTCGCCTGTCAATGTGTCCCTGCAGGACATGTCTCCTGTCAATGTGTCCCTGCAGGACATGTCGCCTGTCAATGTGTCCCTGCAGGACATGTCTCCTGTCAATGTGTCCCTGCAGGACATGTCTCCTGTCAATGTGTCCCTGCAGGACATGTCTCCTGTCAATGTGTCCCTGCAGGACATGTCTCCTGTCAATGTGTCCCGGCAGAGCAGCTCGCAATTCATTTTCAATGGGAGTCTCGTGGTTTTGACTGAACAGCTGTAGGAGGGCAGTACAGAGCCATAAAGCGAGGCTGTTTTTCGTCAAAACCACTTGACTCCCTGCATTGAAATTGAAGTGCGAGCTGCTCGGCCCCCCCCCCCACCCCCCCCATCGGCCCCCCACCATCCCCCCAGAACAGAGACAGAACACGCGTTCAGTCTGTTTCGACAGTGTGAGCGTCGAGGCCTCGCGGTAACTCGGAGGAAAAACCACGCCATGTAAAAGCAGCTCTATGTTCTAATGTTTTGCGACGGCTTAATATTCTCTGCTGTCAAAAAAAACGTTGCAATGATATTTGGAAAACAACAACTTTCCCCCGTCGGTTATTAACGCTAAGAAACAACGACAACAAAGGAAAGCATTCAAATGTTTTCTTCCAACAGGTACTGTGAGAACTTGTTTTTCCAGCGGTTTTATGAGCAGGTTGAATTACAAGTCAGTCAGTATAGAATATAGGAAAGGTTTATTTTTTTGGGGTTTTTTCTTTTTTATCCTACTATATCCCTTTCTTCTTCTTGTTTTTGAACAATCGCTACAGTTATATTCTTACATTTTTTCCCCAATGTAGTGGTTGACAGTTCCAGCAGTAACAATAGCGTTGTCTCTCAGTCAGTTGATGCTTCATATCCATAATTATGAGTGAAGCAGCCTGGATTGATTTGTTTATTTTTCAAACACAGTCCTTATATGAGGCAATCTAAAGTCCAAACTTTGTACTTTGGTGCTCTATTGGTTTCATTTTACGCTGTCTCAAGAGTTAAATTATTGTTAAACATCTGCATTACTTATAGTTTACAAGAAGTCTACACAATTAGAAAATGTATTGTAGAATAATTGTTATTTTGATAAACATGTGTCTGTTGTCTCTCCTATGTTACCACATCAATACAGCATGGTATTGTGGGCATAATCTTATCCAACGACAACAAATTACTGTACGTTTTGTGTCTGCAAGGCTAGATCTCATAAAATGTTGGTCCGTGTGGCTCAAATGCCGAATAACCCATTCTGACCTGAGATCAGATTCATACGAGGTTTCCGCTGGACACACACTGGTCTGATCAACCCATTCTGACCTGAGATCAGATTCTAAAAAATGTCAGTGGTTCTTCGATTTTTCAAAAATAGCAGACCTACAAGCTCATAGCGCGCCACTCGGTGGCGCGCTATGAGCTTGTAGATCTGCAAAATGGGTTCCCGTTCAGAATGGGATAAACAATATGGACCTTGATATGAAAAAGTGTTAAAAATCACTGCACTAGACTATATAGAGGGTACATCATGGCTCTACACGTAACCGAGACCTGAACTGAGAACTGAGAACCGAGCCGAGCCAGGTCCAAAATATTGCCTTCTTGTCCCTCGGGGTACCGGTCGGGTCGGGTTGGATACATTACAATTACAGGTCTTGGTTCTGGGGCGTCTGAAATGCATGGACTCGCATGTGAACCCTTGAGGAACCATAACCAGCAATTTAAAAATAGGTTTTTATATTATTAAAGTCTTGGGGTGTATTTCTGTGTGCCTGCATAAAGTTAACCACTACAATCCATATATACTGTACTTGGCTGATCAGCAGTGTCCCCCAGAATATCTAAATACTGTAATTTTCCGTGAAAAAGGGAGACAAAGAATCACGGCCATTAGCGTGTGCCAGCTGATCTCATGCCATTCTTAATGTCTCCTAATCATCACATCTTTCTTGTATAGCCTAATGACTGTAAGTTAATTAAAATGAATGCTACAGTACCACTGTATAGACAATCTTCCTCATGACAATCTGAAATCATGCAGTGAAACATTTTGTAGCATACGACCCTGTCCCTGTGCACACAGACGCAAATAACTGGTTCGGCCCGAATGAATTAAGTGAAAAGGTGGCAGCTGGCTGGTCAGGGCTATTATGAATTAAACAAAAAGGTGTATTTAAACAGGCTGACGAGGGCTCACAAATCTGTTATTTCCACAGAATGTTCCAGCTGTGTTTACTCGATCGTCAACATGCACGGCTGCTGAAAAGGGTCAATCATTGTGTCCACATCAAACAGGCCTCTGTGGAGGTGTTTTGCTTCCACACAGAAAGAAAGAAAGGAAAGAAAGAAAGAAAGAAAGAATCTGAAAGACAAATGCGGGAGGTTGATGGTGGGCCTAAAGGATGCAAAGCAGTGATGGATGGATGGACGGATGTATGGATGGATGGAGGGATGGATGGATGGATGGAGGGAGGGAGGGAGGGAGGGATGGATGGAGGGAGGGAGGGAGGGAGGGAGGGAGGGAGGGAGGGAGAGAGAGATAATGGAGGAAAAAGCAGGGAGGAGGGAAAGAGATATGAAAAGCTGGTATAGATATGAAAACTAATGGTCCGTCTCTCTCTCTCTCTCACACACACACACACACACACACACACACACACACACACACACACACACACACACACACACCCCTAATTGTATTAGAAGTGCCGCCTCTCTCCTTCTCTCCCTCCCTCTCTCTCTCTCTCCCTCTCTCTCTACTGGGACTATTAAATGGGGCTTTATACATCCACATGGCCTCTCTCTCTCTCTCTCTCTCTCTCTCTCTCTCTGTCTCTCTCTCTCTCTCTCTCTCACCCTCTTTCTTCCTCTCCCGTCACATTCGTCCCATTCCTGGAGTGTTCATTGACCTCCCAGGACCCAGCAGACTGTAAAGATGTACCCTTCCAGGTGTAAAGTAACACTCTGTATTTGACCTATCTTGGTGTAGCACAATGCAAAGAACTATACATGTGACTCCAACTGCAGATAAGAGCCGTGAGTCAGGGGATATATTAATGTCATATGGGAATAAATTCCTTTACCAATAACTTTCTCAACAAACATTGAATGTATGGAGTGTTTGTATGGAGTGTTTGTGTAAACACAAACATTAAAGACGCAAATTCCATTTGGTTGGAATGAGATGATGTATGATGATCACATGGGTGTGATTTTCATTTATTCTGAATCCATTGCAATAAAAAA
>NC_137867.1:44868976-44876476 GCF_963924005.1 Protomyctophum bolini | reverse complement strand
TCAGTTTTAGCCTGCATGTTGTTGTGGTTGGTTGATATATAGGAGAGCAAGATCATCAGAAAAAATCAGGGTCTTCCAGCTGGGAGAATAGAGTCCATTGGATGCCTCTAGGCCTGTCAGATGTGGTGTTGGTGGTGATCCAATCAATGGTGGAAAAAGGAAGAGAATAGGAGAGATGATGCACCCCCGTGTCTCACTCCAGATTGCACGGGAAACCACTCAGAGAGGCTGTCCAGCAGGTGTTAATGTCTAAACTAAATTAAACATAATAATATCCTCGTCGTTGGAAAACGCGTATGTCCAAAACATACAGTAGGAACTTTTAGGAAATCTAAAAAAGAACCCGAGTTCCAATGGATCCAATGTAGCACGACTTGTCGAAGACGTCACGTGACCCAAATATCGAAACGTTGGCAATTGCTACGTCTTGCACCCGGTGGATATAATAAGGGCTTAAACTGTCTGAGTTGCTCCAGTGCCTTCCGTCATTTGTTTCCCCCAGTGGTTAAATATTCACAGCCAAAATGTGGCCCATCTATACAGGCTTGTGGATCGTTAAGTTTTTGCGTGACTGTCATGTGACGAAGAATAAAATATTGGCATTCATTTTTGGCAAATAATAATAAAAATGTCTGTTTCTTTTCTCCGGATGCAAAGTATTTATGGCTTTTATATTTTTGCATAAGTACGTTCAGTGTTGTTTCCTGTGCTGTGTTGGTCATATTTTCGAATGATTTGGTTTTTAATAAAGTGATTTTCAAATAATCTCTCTCTCTCTCTGAAATTCTCTCTCTGTCTCTCTCTCTCTCCCTCTCCTCCCCCCTCCCCCCTTCCATCTTTGCTCTCTAAAAGATGGGGCCCATTTTTCAGCATTTCCAGAGGTAAATTATACCTCTGAAGAGAAAAATGCCCCTCTTCAGGAAACAAGGTATTGTTACCTTGTTATCCCTCTCTCCCCCGTCATTGTTTCCCCCATAATAAGAGCAGCTCTGATGCAAGTCGGCAGAGCCGTGTCCCATGTGACATCTGAAAGCAAACCAAACAAGAGCCTTCGTGATCCTATACTGTATATGATTGGTCCATGCTTTTAGACACTGTTTTTGTTTGGGGGGGTTCTGTATGGCTCATTATGTTTTCCTGCCCCCCCTTCTGAGGCCTGTGATTGGGCCGTGGGGCTTTCATCTTGGCGACCTGTGACGGTGACCCCTCTCTCTCTCAGGCAACGCAGTAGAAAGTAGTGAAGTGATGAAACAAATCACGGAGCACAGCGAATCAGGCTGGAAGCCAGGCTACTCCAGTCCGGTCTCTGTCCATCCATCCATCCATCCATCCATCTTCAACCGCTTATCCGTAGTCGGGTCGCGGGGGCAACAGCTCCACCAGAGTGCTCCAGACTTCCCTCTCCAGAGCAACATTAGTGACTTCCTCCTGGGGGATTCCAAGACGTTACATTAAGGCCAGTGAGTTGATGTGTTTCCTCCAACTGCGCCTTGGTCTGCCATGAGGTCTCCTCCCAGTGGGATGTGGTCCTTGGTCTGCCCTTAGGTCTTCTCCCAGTGGGACGTGGTCCTTGGTCTGCCCTGAGATCTCCTCCCAGTGGGACGTGGTCCTTGGTCTGCCCTGAGGTCTTCTCCCAGTGGGACGTGGTCCTTGGTCTGCCCCAGGGTCTCCTCCCAGTGGGACGTGGTCCTTGGTCTGCCCCAGGGTCTCCTCCCAGTGGGACTTGCGTCAAGGACCTCCCTATAGGGAGACGCCCGAGAGGCATCCTATAACCAGATGCCCGAACCACCTCAGCTGGCTCCTTTCCAGGCGAAGGAGCAGCGGTTCTTCTCTGAGTCTCTCTCGTGTGACCGAACTTCGCACCCTCTCTAGTCCGGTCTCTGTCTCGCCCATAATTTGACTTGGTCTTGGCACGGTGTGGGACTATTTCCCCCCACCGAGTACATCGGGTCAC
This sequence comes from Protomyctophum bolini, assembly GCF_963924005.1. Lineage (NCBI taxonomy): Eukaryota > Metazoa > Chordata > Actinopteri > Myctophiformes > Myctophidae > Protomyctophum > Protomyctophum bolini. Next base: position 44,874,522 of record NC_137867.1, on the reverse strand, counting down.
GGGTCAGTACAATGGAATGACATAAATGTATTATACCCAGATTATGAGGAGCCCATTCACATTAACACAATCTATGCCAGTGTTGAGAAATCTCATAGCTTCAACCATTCACGAGAAGAATTAGTAACCCAGAATTAGTAATATTATATTTACCGTATTCTATAGCTTCCCTTCACACGCGATCTTTAGCGGCTTTTGAGACTCAGATCGAGGTGATACGAGGTGAGGAGCTCAATAAAACAATATTGTGCAACGTTAGCATATTAGCGCTTCTGGAGCCAGAATCACGGGGGTCTTCTTCGTGGACCTTTTTCGCGCATTCTGCTGGCACTGCCGCCAGAGTCAAAGGTGGCATGGATGTATTCTGTTAATTTATATTAAAAAAAAAGACATTTAAAAAAAAAGACTGCTTCTCCCAGAGGTTGGGAGGGAGCTGCTGTGTGTCAGAAGCACCAAATTGAGTTTCCTGGCCGGGGCTTTGCTGCGTGAGGGAAGGCCGTATCAGACCAGATTAGCTGCAGCTCCACTATAGTAATAGAGGAGGGTATAAGTCCTGAAAAGAGCCAGCCCAACCTCCTCTTAGCTGGAGGTGCTTATATAGGATGACTTCACATGGGCCATCACTCACTCGCGTGTGTGTGTGTGTGTGTGTGTGTGTGCGTGCGCAGGGTCAAAAGGCCCCTGGAGGCTCAGATACACATTCCAAAATCATCCTCCAAAATTCTATCCTTTACAGTACAGCCTATAATACAGATGGAGTTTGAAGGAGCTAAATAGGTGGAGATAGGTCTGTATATTCGTATCGGTGTGTGTGTGTGTGTGTGTGTGTGTGTGTGTGTGTGCGCGCGTGCGTGTCACTGTAATGGCATTATTGATGTTGCTCACTTGCTGCGATGAAAAGTCAGTCCTAAATCCCGAACTAGGCTTAAAGGGGAACTTTTTAGAGCAGCAAATAATCGGTTTGCTCTTTGTGTGGAGTGTACAGTATACAGTATATATATGTGTTATTGACTGTGTCTGCAGTGCTGACTGGGACATTGATCGGACCAACGGCTCCTGAGTCTGCGTTGTAGACCCAGGAGAGTCATTTGGGATCCACAGTCGGTCAGTCGGACGCTCGCCCGTGCCGTCGGTAAAATACAATTATAAATAGCCTACATAAAGAGATGCAAATGACAGTTGAGTTGACCAAAGTTTGGCGGAGAGCCTGTTGCTCGCTGCTGCTAGCACAGTGCTAGCATCGCGGAACACTTTACCCAGCCAGCCTATAGCCATGGTTCAAGGCCCGGGAGTTTTAGGCATTTCAAAAAAAATTGTATGCACTGAAACGACATATGGTGGCACATGAGTGATTTAAATTATTGTGTATAGTGTGGCATTGAATGAGTAAATATTGTGTTAGTGTGTCATGGAGAGTAAAGCATGTAGGAAGGCCCTGTGTTCAGAGGCCTGTAGAGGGTTGTGGCTCAACAGACGTGACCGAAACTCTAATACCTGTCAGCATGATGCCACATACAGGGGGCGCCATGGAGCGTGCGCGCGCGCGCGAGAGAGAGAGAGAGAGAGAGAGAGAGAAAGAGACTTTGTAGTCACAGCAGGGGAGTAAACAGGCTGACCTTTTAGATTTGATCGTCCCACCGGTGGGTGAGAAGAGAGCAAAAGATGGAGAGAGACACAGATGATGAGAGTGAGAGAGAGAGAGAGAGAGAGAGAGAGAGAGAGACAGAGGGCAAGGATGAATGAGGAGGTGAGAGCTGGCGATGGGGCGAGAGAGAGAGTGTCTGCCGTGTTACTTTAACTGTAATATACTGACAGGATAATCTGTTCTGATGCGTCAAACTTGGGTTTTGTGCACAGCAAAATCCTACGCATTTCGTATAAAGGTCAATATTTTTGTCATTTCTGTGTGCTTGTGTTTGTGTGTGTGTATGTGTGTATGTGGGTGTAAGCATGCTTGTGTGTGTGTGTGTGTGTGTGTGTGTGTGCGTGCGTGCGTGCGTGCGTGCTCTTCCACGCCCTTACCTCGGCCAGCGGGACGATGCCCTGGATGTCCATGCTGCTGATGTAGAGGTAGGAGACCTTCTCGGAGCGAGGGCCCCCGGGGGCCTGCGGGACCCCCGGGTACTCCACGTGCCAGTGGAGCACCTGGGTGGGCACCAGGTTCACCACGTTGTCCACCTCGAACTCCAGCTGCATCACCTCGTACGACTGACCCTCCAACCTGGGGGGAGAGAGAGAGAGAGAGAGAGATTTTATTTATTAGAGATTTATTTTAATAAATTTGAGTTGTTGATCCCAAAGTTTAAATAGTTGCATGACAATGACAAACAACTCATTCTGTTGGGAGAGGGACCTGCAACACATCTGGCTGCACAGTATGTGACTGCATGTCACAAAATGAGGGACACTTAGAAAAAGACTATTACCTTGACACAAACCATCTCGACACACCACGGACACATTTAATACTGTACATTTTGACAGTATTTTCATATTGTATTGTGAAAATGTATGTTCTATTTGCTTGTTTTCTGTTAAATGTATTTATTTTATTTTGTTTTGTTTGGTTCTTTTGTTGAACTTCATGCTTTGGCAATACTGTAGCTATTACATTCATGCCAATAAAGCTAACTGAATTGAATTGAGAGAGAGAGAGAGAGAGAGAGAGAGAGAGAGAGAGAGAGAGAGAGAGAGAGAGAGAGAGAGAGAGAGAGAGAGAGAGAGGATGAGGAGGATGAGGATGAGGAGGAGAAGAAGAAGAGAAAGGAGAGAGAGAGAGAGAGTTGTTCGTTAGCGAGTGCTTCTACAATGGCAAGACAAATGGTGAGGGCGTTTTATTCTCCATGATAATAGATCATGCAAATATAGGAGTTTCTTATTTTTTCCCCTCTACTTTGTAGCTCAGAGAGTCACACAACAAACAGAAGGGCGAATTATACAGAGATAAAAAAAGCACAGCATTTTGGATTAGGACAAATATGTAAACAACAGGAACAAATATGCCAAAAGCCTTTGTGTTATAGTTAAACTAAAGAACTGTGATTAAAAAAGCTCCAGGAAAGAAATGGTACTGAAAACAAATGAGAAAAACTGCGTGTGGACATCGATACATTCCAAATACCGGTATATGTTTACATGCTTAATGTAAATCGCTCTGGATTAAGAGCGACTGCTAAATGCCTAAATTGTAAATTGTATGTTTAGTTTTAGATATGCTGATCAGCCCTGCACATAACTGGTGTGCCAGTGTGCACGCGTCGTCAAAATGTTTTGTGTGTGTCAGATCAAAGGCATGCCAGGCGCATTCGCGTATATACCAACAGCTGCTAGACTGGCACTTCATTGTTCTACTCGCACAAATATTGAATATATGCATAAACGCCTGTCCTGGTTATCCTGTTAAAAAACAAACTCCATTGCAGTGTCCTCATGTTTGTTATAGAAACATGAGGACACCAGATTACTTTTTCAAACAGTTATTAAAATCAAGTGACGGACATAATCATAACAACAGAATTGCCAGCCTCGGTCATTTATCACTCCCTGCTCCAAAAAGGAACCTCCTTAAACAAACAGTTATGTATCGATCAATATCATTTTGGAACATGTTACCACCTCACATTAACACAACACAACATAAATTATCTTCCAAATATGCTTTAAAGGAACACTTGCTATACAGCTGACCACATGACCATAATGTTATTCTTATTATGTTGCATTTAATTTGATAGAATACATTGTAATTATGTATTTCCATGTATTTAATTTTGTTGAATGTATTTGTAATTACCGTATGTCATTTTTTGTATGTATTTTATATGGACCCCAGGAAGATTAGCTTAATAAACAATAAACTGAAGTCAATGGCATGGCAATACAACGAGTTAATGTTCAAGGTATCTGGATTTTGGACCAAAGAGACTTTTCGCCTGGGAACCAAGGCCGCAACGTCTGCACAGCGATGCTGTTATTCCTTCACTATCTGGACTCTGAGACAGCGCGACCCTGGGCCCCAGATACGAGCCCAGGAAACGCTTACATAAACAAGAACTCTCACAGACTATGAACTCCACACACACACCCTACACCACACGCCACCTTTCACCCATACACCCCCCCCCCCCCACACACACACACTCCCCCCAATCCCCTGCCCGGTTGTGAGCAATTTTTTTCCTGTTTTCAGACAGTGCTTCCTATGCCTGCACAGCCGAGTATTATATCATCTTACTTCAAATGTGAGGTGATGACCATGAAGCGTTGTGTGAAGAACAGTGTGTTTTTTGTCCTTTGACCCTAACCCAACCCCCCACCCCCACCCAAGCCGTGCTCCCTGAGCCGGGAGCACGCCAATTAGTCTGATTGCCTCCGTCTGCCCCAGAGGTTAAAACGAATGGATTCCACAGATTGCTTGTTGTCACCAAAACTGTTTTGGAGGAAAAGTAGCCTCGATGCTTAATTTATGCAACTTTGTTTGCCGGGGGTCAGAGGTTCACAATGTGGCATGGACGCAAAATCCCCACCATTTGTCATGTGAGTACTTGTGACTATACTGAAACAATCCATGTCAATATTCAAGTAGAACTATCATTACACATAACAAATTGTGATTGCAACGCAATTTGTGTGCATGCGAGAGAGATAATGAGAATGTGAGAGAGAAAGAGAGACAGAGAATGTGCGTGCGTGCGTGCAAGTCATAGTTGCCTGGCGTAGTAGTGTCTACACGAGTCTGTATGTGTGTGCGTGCGTGCATGTGGCTCACGTACAGCATATGCGTGCGCGCATGTGCACACGCGTGCCTGTGTGTGTGTGCGTGCGTGCCATGCAATCCCTGGGCTATTTGTATTCATGCGTGTAGTGTAATATGTGGGACATCACTGCATATCAGCAGCATGGAGAGGGATTTGGCTGCCAGCGCATATATATACATTTATAATGCTCGCTGCCTCGCTGATAACAAGCTGCGTTGCTGACATCAATAATAAACACACGCCGACCCAGATAAGGCAAACGCTCAGCACTAGACGGAGAACCTGCAACCTGCCACAGCACCTCACCCTGAGGATGTCAACCTGCAACCTGCAACCTGCCACAGCACCACGCCCTGGGGATGTCAACCTGCAACCTGCCACAGCACCTCACCCTGGGGATGTCAACCTGCAACCTGCAACCTGCCACAGCACCTCACCCTGGGGATGTCAACCTGCAACCTGCCACAGCACCTCACCCTGGGGATGTCAACCTGCAACCTGCAACCTGCCACAGCACCTCACCCTGGGGATGTCAACCTGCAACCTGCCACAGCACCTCACCCTGGGGATGTCAACCTGCAACCTGCCACAGCACCTCACCCTGGGGATGTCAACCTGCAACCTGCCACAGCACCTCACCCTGAGGATGTCAACCTGCAACCTACCACAGCACCTCACCCTGAGGATGTCAACCTGCAACCTACCACAGCACCTCACCCTGGGGATGTCAACCTGCAACCTGCCACAGCACCACGCCCTGGGGATGTCAACCTGCAACCTGCCACAGCA
>NC_137867.1:44856476-44861476 GCF_963924005.1 Protomyctophum bolini | reverse complement strand
AGTCAGACCTCCCGTTAGTCCGACCAGGCTAACTTTATACAGACTGTACTCACTGAGTGAAAAGAGAAATGTGACCTTCAAACTTCTGTCTACTATTGCGGCTATAGACACACGCACGTGCACACACACACACACACACACACACACACACACACAGGAAGTGACAAGTGTCGCATGCGGCCGAGGACATGTCTTATCCAAGTGTAAAAGTGGTGTTCCCCGGGGGAATTCAAAGGACAATTGAGAACAAACACATGTGTATGTACGCACGGTCGCACGCACGGTCGCACGCACACACGCACACACGCACGCATGCACAGCACACACACACACGCAGCATATTGTGACAGGAGAGAGAGACAGGAGAGGGAGGACACAGAGAGAGAGAGAGAGAGAGAGAGAGACTATCTCCACAGAATAAAGGAGAGGAGGAGAGGGAGAGAGAGAGAGAGAGGGGGGGGGTGCAAAAGAGCAGGGGAGCAATTTCTCTTTGTTTCCTTGGAGAAGTTGTCACTTACGTTTCCTCTCAGCTATAGCAAGGTGGCTGACAGCAGGGCGTGTGTGTGTGTGCACGTTTGTGTGCGTGCATGTGTACGAGAGAGAGACAGAGAGAGAGAGAGAGAGAGAGAGAGAGAGAGAGAGAGAGAGAGAGAGAGAGAGAGAGAGACAGAGAGAGAGCACAGAGAGAGAGAGAAGAGAGAGAGAGAGAGAGAGAGAGATGAGAGAGAGAGAGAGAGAGAGAGAGAGAGGAGAAAGACACATAGAGAGACAGAGAGAGGAGGGGGGGGGGAGGACAGACGGTGGATGGATGGATCTGAGTGATGGCTTGAGAGCGTAAATATTTTGGACCAACCTTTTCTCCACCACTAACAGTAGTAACAGTAGTAACAGTGGTTCATACATATTTTATCATCAGAATTCGGTATAAGAAAACAGCTCTATGTCTAACAAACAACAAAGGCATACAGTATATAAGCTAAGATAGATATACCAGACAGACAGGACAGGTGGACAGAAATAAAGGTACACTCTCTCACACACACACATGCGCACACCAACCGACCGACAGATGTGCACCTCTTGTCACAGCAAGTGCACGGCTGCTGGCTGGTCTGAGACAGAGATCGACACGGAGACAAAAGTACGCCAGGCGTAACGGCAACCCGACAACACCCTGTCAGAGGCATCAGCCACCTCCACGGCCCGCGGCGTGCGTGCGGTGCGTGCGTGCGTGCTCGTGCGTGCGGTGCGTGCAGGCTAGCAGGCACCTGTGAACAGATATTCACACTTACAATCAGGACATTACCCATTCTGACCTGAGATCAGATTCATACGAGGTTTCCACTGGACACACACTGGTCTGATGAACCCATTCTGACCTGAGATCAGATTTAAAAAAGTCAGTCGTTCTTTCGATTTTTTTTTAAATAGCAGACCTACAAGCTCGTAGCGCGCCACTCGGTGCGCGCTATGAGCTTGGAGATCTGCTATTTTTCAATAGCTAAAGCACGACATGATGCTAGCACCCAAAATGGGTTCCCGTTCAGAATGGGTTAACATACTACTGCATGTATTGCTGGCGTATAGTGGACACCATGCAGTGCATGCCTGGCATTCTGAAACGACGCACACACTTTATTTTAGTCTACTGTAGTTTGATAGGATAAACGACTCAGAGCCTCGGGTAACACAGAGAAGCTTAGCTATGCTTTGATCAGATAGGATGAGATTAAGAGAGAGAGAGAGAGAGAGAGAGAGAGAGGCTCTGAACAGTGAATCATTTGAATGTATCTATCGCATTGTGACATTAAAACGATATATGTTGCTATAGGGTTGATGTGGTTAACATGCCCGAAAATGTACAGTATGAGTAAATCCATCAACAAAAAGTGAAACATCGGTCTGTGTTAATCTGCGCGTGCATCCCAGCCTGACAGCGTGTCGCGGGTTCGAATCCCGACTCGGACGGCCTTTGCTGCGTGTCACTCTCCCATCTCTCACTCCCCATGTACTGTAGACTGGCAGGAAAAGACCAAAAATATGATCTATAAAAAATTATAATAAATTCAATTTAAACAGTGAGTCCTTGCCACTCGGGTCCACATTTCGTCCGTGTATTCACATTAAAATCTGTGACACGTGAGTCTGTTAGAATTATACACTCTCTAAGAGACACATGCATTACAAGATAATCCTCTTCCTCAGTGACACCACACACACAACACACACACACACACACACCACACACACACACACACACACACACACACACACACACACACACACACACACACACACACACAGAGACAAGTTTGCTATACGCGCAAGAGCCTCAATCTGTTACCGTTGAGAGAGCAGCGGGCAGCTTGAGGCTGTGCCTTGCTCAAGGGCAGGAGACAACAGCCTATAGCAGGAGTGTCGGTACGGTAGACACATTCAGCGGGTCGGGTCGGTGCGGTACGGTTAAGGCGGGTCGGACGGTACAGTAGACACATTCAGCGGGTCGGACGGTACAGTAGACACGTCATTTTCTATAGAGGTGAACATTTTATTGGCACAGCGCTCGCCGTGTTAGGCGTGCTTCAGCCACGCATAACAAAGACACAATGGACAATATAACTGTGTGCATCAGCTGCACACCAACGTTTCTATAACTGAACCTATAGCAGGAAAACAAACGGTGACTGTGGCACCGACTGAACTTTGTAGGCATAATTGTTTCAATGTTTTTCAAAATAGCAAAAGGAAATTCTACAAAGTTTAGGCATAAGTGGGGTGAACGTAACGCAGCGTTCACACGTTCACAAATGCAAAAGATACAAAGATGCAAAGCTATAGTACGTATACACAGTGTACTGTAGCTGCTGTAGCTTTTGCAGCAGCTACGTACAAACGTCGGATGCATCTATGTATGCATCTTCTTCTCGGTGGCTTCCATTGACAATGCATGGTAGACTGCATGCAGCTTTGCATCTGGCCGTGTGAACGCGGCATATAATGCACAATCATTGTAAAGCGCCTTGGATAAAGGCGCTATATAGATGCACCATTTACGACGGCGACGCGAAAAATGTTCGTCGATGAACATTTTGCGTCGACGAACATTTTTCGATGACCCAGAGGTTGGACTGGTAATAACCAGTCCTAAGTCTAGCCCAGCCACTGTGGCACTGTCCGTGGTGCTCTCTCTCTCTCTCTCTCTCTCTCTCTCTCTCTCTCTCTTGTTTACCATTACTCTTTGTTTTCATCATCTCACCTCAACCACCCCCCCCCCCCTCCCCTCTCTCACTCACTCACACACACTCACACACACACACACACACGCACGCACCCACACAAATGTGCATGCGCGCCTGCTGTCAGCCACCAGCTTGCTTGCTGAGAGGAAACGTAAGTGACAACTTCCTCCAAGAAAACAAATAAAAATTGCTCCACTGCTCTTTCATATCTCTCTCTCTCTCCCTCTCTCTCTCCCTCTCTCTCTCAGATACAGCATACATGTTGCATAGAATGTTTAGGGGCTAAGAAACCTTCTGGTCCCCATGCTGTACCAGGTGAGGCGAGGCATACTTCGTTTCAAGGACCCCCCAATTTGATATGAATTAGGAGACAGACCCCGATCTGTGGGACACCAAGATGATTAGTTATAGTTAGTCATGTTTTGGTATATATGTCTACTTGGCCTAGAATACCTTCACTGCTAGCAATAACTACACGTTTCAATGATTGATTGTTTCAAATAGAATGTCCTCTCTCTCCATTTAAGAAAGCTCCAGCTAAATATAGGAAGCGTGCACGTGTGTGTGTGTGTGTGTGTGTGTGCGTGTGTGTGTGTGTGTGTGTGCGTGTGTGTGTGTGTGTGTGCGTGTGTGTGTGTGTGTCAGGGCTGTCAAGTAGAGAACCAGTCTTCATAGAAAGGACAATTGGACTCCGGATGGATGAGTCGGCAAAAAGTGGTACGCAGCGTGCGTGTATGCGCGCGCACACACACACACACACACACACACACACACACACACACACACACACACACACACACACACAGTTGAAGGTGAGCGTTAAGAGGATATAAGAGAAGCGATCAATAGGACAGAGCAGCTAAAAAGGGACGGCCATGTTAGCTCCAACCTTGTCATCTGCCTCCGTCTCGTCTCTGCACCGTCAAACCCTCAGCGCCCGTTTGACTCTCTGAGAGGGTACAGATGGGACCAAACGGACCCAGAACGGGTCTGGGCACATTCACACGCACCGCACACACACGTGTACAAATTGGAGATTTTAGTACTTTACTTGGGTATTTCTAATCTCCAATACTTTCACTTCTACTTTGTAGATGTTGATTATTATTACAAGACATACATTAACATGCACTTCCCTGCGGAACATGCTAAACCTGAGCTTTTGTTTCATGTTTAATTGCCGTTTTTTTTAACTTTTAAGACGTGGATTCCCTCGGACAGAGTGGCGAGGACGACACATTCGGATAACTTAAAGGTATATTCAGTGATTTCACTTAATTCAAATATCACTTCTTTTTTTGTTTTGGTGTGCTGACCATATAAGGAGTTCCTCCCTGTCCCCAGTTAACCCCTGGGGGTCAAAAAACCTTAGGTTTCGTTTTTGGCTCTTTATCCTGATTGGTCCCACAGCCAAAAACGAAACCTAAGGTTTTTGAGTGAAATCACTGAATATACCTTTAACCGGAAATCTCTGGGGTAAAAAACTATTTTTCAGTGTGTGCTTCATGGAACAACTCCCCTGAGTATAGACAGATCCAGGTCCACTCCTCTTTATGGACATTGACATATTAGAACAACATGGACATTAACCCATTCTGACCTCAGATCAGATTCTAAAAAAATGACAGTTTGAAAATGACAGTTTTCTGAAAAAGCTATGTTTCTTTTTTTTTAATATTTTTTATCCCACGATTTTTGTAACCCATTTTTCACCCCTGTGTCAATCATCTAATGTGATCCTGGGCTCTACACACCCCCGCC
>NC_137867.1:44803976-44853976 GCF_963924005.1 Protomyctophum bolini | reverse complement strand
ATATTATGGGGCGCGCTGTGATGCATGGGGCGTGATGCATTATGGGGCGTGATGCATTATGGGGCGCCGCTGTGATGCATGGGGCGTGATGCATTATGGGGCGTGATGCATTATGGGGCCGCAGCTGTGATGCATGGGGCGTGATGCGTATTATGGGGCTTGATGCATTGTGGGGCGCGCTGTGATGCATGGGGCGTGATGCATTATGGGGCGCGCTGTGATGCATGGGGCGTGATGCATTATGGGGCGTGATGCATTATGGGGCGCGCTGTGATGCATGGGGCGTGATGCATTATGGGGCGTGATGCATTGTGGGGCGCGCTGTGATGCATGGGGCGTGATGCCATTATGGGGCGCGCTGTGATGCATGGGGCGTGATGCATGTTGGGGCGCGCTGTGATGCATGGGGCGTGATGCATTATGGGGCGTGATGCATTATGGGGCGCGCTGTGATGCATGGGGCGTGATGCATTATGGGGCGCGCTGTGATGCATGGGGCGTGGTGCATTATGGGGCGCGCTGTGATGCATGGGGCGTGGTGCATTATGGGGCGCGCTGTGATGCATGGGGCGTGGTGCATTATGGGGCGCGCTGTGAGCTTTCATCTGAATCTCATCTCATCTCATCTGAACCAACCTCGCCTGACTAATTAGACAAAATGTGGCCGCATGCTTTGCCCGTTCGTTGTCTTGTCCCTGTTGTACCCATCGCTATATGTCTGTGTCCCTTTAACGGTGTTTAACTGCCCGTTCCCTGCCGGTGTTTACACTAAACCGTTGAAGAATCACAGAGCGTCACAATTCTAACTCCATTTCATGAAAATCCACCTGAAAACAGTCCCATGGTTGGTGGCACCATACCTCAGTCTCCCAGAAGCCTTAGGAATCCAGCATCACTGTTTTTTCTAAAACGGGCATTCACTTATAGTTTTTACTAGTTGACTAGTTGCCTAGTTTCCTAGTCGACTAGTTGTTTAACTATACCTATTATGTAAAAAAATATATCTTGAGGGCTACAAAAACCGGGAAAAAAAACTAGTTGAATAGTCGACTAGTTGCTTATTGCCCTACGAGTGACGTGACACGGATGTCCGACGGAAACCCTGCATAATGTCTTAAAAGTTATCAAAAAACGGCGAATTAATTAAACACATAAAACAAAAGGCGTGTTCCGCAGGCAAAGACAACGGGGGGAAAAATGATGCGTTTAGCGTGTTCCGCAGTCAATTGTTTTAATGTCCACATACCGGATACAGAGCAGTTAGGAGGTTTGCTCAAGGACACTTCAACACTTATAGCCAGGAGGAGCATGGGAATCGGCTGTGTGTGTGTGTGTGTGTGTGTGTGTGTGCGACTGTGCGTGTGCGTGCGTGCCTGCGTGCGCGTGCCTGTCTGCAATGAGTGTGCGTCCAGTGCTTTATGGTGTTACATAAAAAGCGAGAAGAGAAACCTGGTGCCGTTCCTCTGAAAAAACAGGACGAGTCGGCATCAAGAAAACGCCTTACTAGACAGAAATCAACTGGCCACGTGCCATGTCTTATATGATTTACTCTTATTGGCCTCTAGTCCTCTTAGAGCCCCTTCACACACACACACACTCACACACACACACACACACACACACACACGCACGCACACACACACGAACACGCACGTACGCACTCACACACTCACACCTCCAGCCCCCTGCGCGTCCGTCCGTAATCAGATATTGATTGAGTGCAGCACTAGCTATCACATCCATCTGTGCTCTTTCCCCGCCTGCTCTGATGTTTCTGTGTTTTTATGGTATTTGTCTGTGCGACGGCGGCGTCACGGCGGTGAGATACGAGCTACTTGGCCCTGCCAAGGCAAGAATGAGAACCATTTATTCTCTGTTCCTTCATTGATTTATTTTATTTATTTGAGAGGAATTACCCCCCCCCCCCCTTTGCTTTGGGCCGGGGGACACAAGTGTGTCTATACTGTTGTAGGTCAGGCAAGGTGACTATAGAAAGACTGTCCACTCCAATAATGATACGGACATTAACCCATTCTGACCTGAGATCAGATTCATACGAGGTTTCCACCGGGACACACACTGGTGGTCTGATTAACCCATTCTAACCTGAGATCAGATTTTTTTTAAAAAGTCAATCGTTCTTCGATTTTTCAAAAATAGCAGACCTACAAGCTCATAGCGCGCCACTCGGTGGCGCGCTATGAGCTTGTAGATCTGCTATTTTTCAATAGCTAAAGCACGACATGATGCCGACACCAAAATGGGTTCCCGTTCAGAATGGGTTAATGATAACAATAAATATTTGTAATGCATTATGCTCTAATTCAAGCAGACTGTGGAGTCAGTGCACTTGACAGCTGAAAAAACACAACGACGGAAATCATAATTCTTCAGACCTACAGTATACCGTTGCACTGCAATCAATCATAAGCACTGCTCATTAATTATTATCACTTCAATGGAGCAGGTCTAATTCATGTCCTTCTGCATTCCTAATAGTTTTAATGGTAAAAACTAAACAAAACAAATGTTGTGTATAATTAAACGCTGGGGGAATATCTGTTGCCAAGCCGACACTGATGATCTCTCTCTCTCTCTCTCTCTCTCTCTGAGTTGTATTTGAATGCACTTCAATCGAGAGTCTGTGTCATCAAGACGGCTTTGATGATTCATTGTGAACCCCGCCTCAGCCTCCCACAATGGAAAACAACAGCGAGAATCAAAGTATATCTGAGCTAAACATCCTCACCTGGGATGTCGTGTGTGTGACGCACGGCGTATATAATATACTACCAAGTGGACTTTCTTTATAAACAGGCACGCCACAGACGCACGTCTCTGCGAATGTCCTCGACAGAAAAGGTTTGCTTCCACAACTCTGAATAGCGTCGGCTATATCAGAGGTGCCCAAAAGGTATAGATCGCAATCTATACCAGACAGTACATCACAAAGGCTGTTATGGTGACTTGAGTGATCGCCGTCAAAAAGAGGGCCTGTCAGCTCAGACGTATAAACGCAATGCATGCAATACTTTGTGTTGTGCACAAACTGATATCAGTAGCATTACAAAGTTAACCCATTCTGAACGGGCACCCGTTTTGGTGTTAGCATTATGTTATGCTTTAGCTATTGAAAAATAGCAGATCTACAAGCTCATAGCGCGCCACCGAGTGGCGCGCTACGAGCTTGTAGGTCTGCTATTTTGAAAAATTGAAGAACGACTGTCATTTTTAGAATCTGATCTCAGGTCAGAATGGGTTTCATCAGACCAGTGTGTGTCCAGTGGAAACCTCGTATGAATCTGATCTCAGGTCAGAATGGGTTAAATACAAAAATGAACAACGTTTCTAAAATGTGATACAGGCAGATTGTGGGGAAAACCAATTCCGTTTTCTCACCCCTCTATTTCCCATTCTAAGTGCATTATTGTTATTATGTAACTCCAGCGCCGCTAGAAAAAAATACAAATACAAATCTATAATAATTATAATAATAATAATAATACCCTCAGGTAAGGGCATAAGACTTTTTGGGGTGACCTTGTTGAGCTGCTCATTTTGAAAGTGTCTCTCAAGTCACACATTGCAGGGTGTGGTGGTATACTAGAGATGGAACCAAATGGACCCTTTCGGGTACATGGTTCCGTCTGTACACTATTCAGAGTACAGACGGGTGTGTCTTACTCTTAACAACCAGCCACGTATTTGTCTTAACCGGCCACGGCATGTCGGAGTCACATCGAGTCTTAACCCATTCTGAACGGGAACCCATTTTGGTGTTAGCATCATGTTATGCTTTAGCTATTGAAAAATAGCAGATCTACAAGCTCGTAGCGCGCCACCGAGTGGCGCGCTACGAGCTTGTAGGTCTGCTATTTTGGAAAAATCGAAGAACGACTGACATTTTTTAGAATCTGATCTCAGGTCAGAATGGGTTAATCAGACCAGTGTGTTGTCCAGTGGAAACCTTGTATGAATCTGATCTCAGGTCAGAATGGGTTAACCGTCATATACGCTATATCCAAAGTGCTTTTTACATTACAGTGTACTCCACAATCACCCGTTCACACACCGATGGCCAGAGGAAACATGCAAGGCACCGACCTGCTCACACGGGAGCGGTTGGGGTTTAGTCTCTCTAGCTGCTCAAGGACACTTCCGACACTTATAGCCAGGAGGAGGAGCCGGGAATCGAACCCGGAACCTTCGGAATTCCAAGGACGGCCACTCTATACCTCCTGATTGACTGATTGATTTATTGATTGATTTATGTATTAACAGTTTGCAGAATTACAGTACATTTCAAGCACAAACTCAATACAAAGACTGTTAACTGTGAGTGGGACGACCCAATTAAGCATTACACTTGTTTACAAGAGGGGTCCACCATGTTCAATTCATCAAAACATTTAGAGACGTACAAATAGACACTTCCATATAGTCAAGAACAGAACAGGAATTCATCATAAAGAAAACCCATATACAATCAGGGGGAAAGGGGGGGGGGGGGATTCAGATTTTACGGGGGCCAGTTTTAAAAAAATGTTTTGAAGGAGTCAAGGGATTCACATGTCTTAATGACTGTTGGTAGGGCGTTCCACATTTTGGTGGCAATTTTGGTCCCTTTGTGCTCTACCCCCCCCCCCCCCCACCTCGTTATTAGGGTGGGTCAATTTCATTCCCATCTACAGACAGAGCCTTGACACCAAATGGGCTTATGGATATTTATGCTCATATTTATGCTCATGTGATGTGGCTCAATTGTTATACTTTCTATTGTTTATTGCACATTTGGCGATGTGAAACTGTGGTCATTGTCAGACGCTTTTCCGGGTAAATAACACATAAAAACAGTATAAGTGCGAACACAAGTGATAAAATATGTATATTAACCCATCTGAACGGAACCCATATTGGTGTTAGCATCATGTCGTGCTTTAGCTATTGAAAAATAGCAGATCTACAAGCTCATAGCGCGCCACCGAGTGGCGACTGACATTTTTAGAATCGGATCTCAGGTCAGAATGGGTTAATCAGACCAGTGTGTTGTCCAGTGAAACCTCGTATGAATCTGATCTCAGGTCAGAATGGTTAAGTTGATGTATTCACCAAAGAATGCAAGAATAATAGAAGCTTTATGGTGTGAAATAATGGCACCGTACTTCATGAATATGAACCTGAAATCACTGGCGTCTGTCTGTGAGGAATGAGTCAGGCTTTTTTCCGTTTGTTTTTCAAGAGTTCAACTCTTTCTGTTTAGAGGGTGAGGGACCCGGGGAGGCTTCGTGCTCCGCCACCACCACCGCCGTGTGGGGCTCGGAAACTGGCTTCCTCAAAGAATCACACAGTAATTAAAACATGGTTGTCCATACACGAGAGTGCACGTGTGCAAACACGCATGCACACGAGAGTGCACGTGTGCAAACACGCACAGACACGCGCTTACAAACACACCGCCAGAAACACAGAAACTGAAGATCGAGAGAGAGAGAGAGAATGAATTATTAATCTCGCCGTCAATTATGGTGTGTGCCCCTAGGAGGGATATGATTCCAGGGAAATCACAGTCATTTATCACAACAAATAGACTAAAAAATACTGGTGAGGAGACAGAGGAGAGGAGAGGAGAGGAGGGGAGGGAAGGGAAGGGAAGAGAAGAGAAGAGAAGAGAAGAGAAGAGAAGAGAAGAGAAAGGGGAGAAGAGAAGAGAAGAGAAGAGAGGAGAGGAGAGGAGAGGAGAGGAGAGGAGAGGAGAGGAGAGGAGAGGAGAGGAGAGGAGAGGAGAGGAGAGGAGAGGAGAGGAGAGGAGAGAAGAGAAGAGAAGAGAAGAGAAGAGAAGAGAGAAGAGAAGAGAAGAGAAGAGAAGAGGTGTGTGTAGTATTTGCATATGTAAAAGAGATGAGGGGATAGGGACAGGACAGGAAGGGTAAAAGGAGAGACCAAAAAGTAGAGAATTAACAGGCCGCTCGGGGGAAAAACAGAAGCCTGCTAAGATGAGCCAACTTAAAGTGGGTTTACAGGCCAGGAAATAACCGTGAACAAACAAGGACAAAATATACAGTATGGAAATAATGTATCTGACATTGTGTCGTGGCTCGCTGTACCGCACGCGTGTGTCATGGCTTTTCAGAACTCTATTAGCATAACCTCGGAAACAAAGACTCTGAAATAAAAGACACAAGAAACCATAAAGCAGCACTATGTGAAACTTCCCCTCTTCTACCCCGGCTTTGAACCTGGTTTCACTGCGCAAAAAGCATGAAATACAGATCTGTATATTACAGGAAACTCCCGTTAAACTTTCCAACAAACTCCGGTAAACTCCCGATTGTACCATCACACCTGTATATTACCGTATATTAACTGTATATGCTGCTAAACTTGAGGTTTACGGGCAAAATACAGTGCCCATAACTGCCTGTTAACTCCTCTTTTCCTGCGCAAGTGCTGATTTTTTTTTTAACATTGATAAATAATCAGGTCAAAATTCATGTCAGATCCTGCAGTCTAGGTGAGACATGACTTTTGACACAATCTAAATGTTGCAAAGAAGAGCATATGGAGACACAATGCAACCACCCCGATTGTATGAGTTATATTGTATAAACATATACATATTTTGTGAATACTTAAAAGGCAGGCTATAAGTGTACAAAAAAGGGCTCATGGCACTGGGTGGTGCATTTAGGTATAGAATCTGGTGTGAATGTGTTCGTTGATGCAAAAATGCATGATTTACAAAAAGAAAAAGAAAAAAAAGCTTGTCCCTGACCCTGAAGGAAAAAAAGAAAGGAAAAAAAAAAGAAAAATCACACCTGTGTGATCTGAGGGGCACTTGTATCATTATACATCAGGGGCTATAGCACAAACCCTCAAGGCTGGATATGGGAGGGGCTATAGCACAAACCCTTGAGGCTGGACATGGGAGGGGCTATAGCACAAACCCTCGAGGCTGGATATGGGAGGGGCTATAGCACAAACCCTTGAGGCTGGACATGGGAGGGGCTATAGCACAAACCCTCGAGGCTGGACATGGGAGGGGCTATAGCACAAACCCTCGAGGATGGACATGGGAGGGGCTATAGCACAAACCCTCGAGGCTGGATATGGGAGGGGCTATAGCACAAACCCTCGAGGCTGGACATGGGAGGGGCTATAGCACAAACCCTCGAGGCTGGACATGGGAGGGGCTATAGCGTACCCTTCTAAAAGTGGACGGAATAAAATGAAACATAAACTAATAAATAACGTGTCCCCAGTGTGTAAACGTAATTATCCCCCAGCATGCACCACGTCCTCGGGCCTTGTCCTGCTCGCATGCACGCATTACAAACTAACATATATTTAGCCACTAATCATATCCACAGGAGAGTGTCTGAGCCGAGGCGAGTCGGGCCGGGCCGTGGCGGGCCGGGCGGCGCTGCTGTGCTGCTCTGTGTGGGAACTAAGGCAGAGTGACTGAATCAGGCCAGGTATCAAACCATGCATAGGCCTGTCAAGGCGTGCACACCCAAGGCCTTAAAGAACACCAAATCCCAGAAGGCCTCACTCTCTCCACCTGCCTGACAGCCCGCAGAGGAGAAATTGTGTTGCGTGTGTGTGTGTGTGTGTGTGTGTGTGTGTGTGTGTGTGTGTGTGTGTGCGTGCGTGCATGAATGGCAGACTCAGGCGTGAGGGAGTTACATTGAGCTGGACATATTCAGAGTAACTGACTGATGGGCAGAGAGAGAGAGAGAGAGAGAGAGAGAGAGAAAGAAAGAGAGAGAGAATACCATATATAGCACCAGGGGCACGTATACTTCAAATAACAGCTACGCATCGTGTGTGTGTGTGTATGTGTGTGTGTGTGTGTGTGCGCGTGCATGGTCTGTCCATAATTGCATGGTGGAAGGCCACTGCCCCTGAGCTCTGTGTCAGATGGTAAGTGTTCTGACTTCACTGTGAGACCAAGGCCCACAGGGTCAACTCCCCCCCCCACCCCCCCCCCCCGCTCAGACCACTGACCTGTGAGACCTCCCCCCCCCCTCCTGCTCAGACAACTGACCCTGTCAATCAACGGGCCTGACAGAGAAACACAAGGACGGAGAGATATACACCCGGCGAGAGCTGAGGGCAAGAAACTGGGCTTTCAGGAGAGAGAGAGAGAGAGAGAGAGAGAGAGAGAGAGAGAGAGAGAGAATACAAATAATTGTGTGTACACTGTTTAACCCATTTTGACCTGAGATCAGATTCTAAAAATGTCTTCTACATCCTGACAGTTGACATGTTTCTATGTCAGTCGTTCTTCGATTTTTCTAAAATAGCAGACCTACGAGCTAGTAGATCTGCTATTTTTCAATAGCTAAAGCATGACATTATGCTAACACCAAAAGGGGTTCCTGACAAAAATGGGTTATACCTATACTACACACTGTTATATAAACAGAGCAACTAACTTTAATTCAATTACATTCAAAAAAATCGCTGCTATACTTGTCGCAAATATTTTGATATACTAAGTGAATGCAAAAAAACATTGCAATACTGCTGTCAACTTTCAAAAGTTTAAAGCTACGTATATAACGTCTCCTATATGGATGTTATCTCTGACAGAAAATGCACAATTTTTTTTTTTTATAGTTTCACAAGATAGTATTATACTCAAAGTGTTAATGTAACACAGCTCTTTTTTACACATTTATGTTATTCCTAGTTATATTCAATATTTGCACATACAATACATTGTATTGTCTTGATTGTTTTTGATCCACTTTTTGCTCTGGCAATGCAAAAGTATGTTTTCCTATGCCAATAAAGCTCCTTTGAATTGAATTGAATTGAATTGAGAGAGAGCAGTGGGGGGGGGGGGGGGGGGGGGGCGTACTTCAAATAACAGTGGGAGGGGAGGGGAGGGGAGGGGAGGGATTGGATAAAATAGCCTCACAGATCATAATCCACAGGACAGAACGACAGATGCATGTGTGCGTATTATAATGGTGTGTGTGTGTGTGTGTGTGTGTGTGTGTGTGTGTGTGTGTGTGTGTGTGTGTGTGTGTGTATAGTGTGTCTGGAGAGTTCACTTCCACTGCTGTTCGCATATTATACAGTCTCTCTTGAGATGGACCGCATCACGGAACGTTCACACGCTTCTACCAAACGCAGGGGCACTCCACTAGATCAGGGGTGGGCTACGTTGATGATAGAGAGGGCCACCATATTCACACACTCACTCCAGAGGGCCACCATATTCCCACACTCACTCCAGAGGGCCACCATATCCCCACACTCACTCCAGAGGGCCACCATATTCCCACACTCACTCCAGAGGGCCACCACATTTCCACACTCACTCCAGAGGGCCACCATATCCCCACACTCACTCCAGAGGGCCACCATATTCCCACACACTCTCCAGAGGGTTTAATTATAGTTATGTTAACTTCATGAACCAAGTACAAATACTTCAAACGGACGTTCAAAAAAGGAAGTAAAATAACCTTTTAATACTACTCATTAAGCTACTAGACTCAAGTAATTAAAGCATGTTTGGAATTGTAACAGCTGAAATCAATAATACCAGTATAAATATCAGTATATTCTGCCTCATTAAGGCCGCCAGTTGCCCTTGTATGAACTAGATTAAGCCGGCGGCCACAACTGTAGAACGATGGAGGGGGGGCGGACAGCCCAGTGTTCAAACACAAATTTTCAAATATATATATAAATCTTTTTGAAAATAGCAGATCTACAAGCTCACAAGCTTGTGTAGCTATATGGCTAAAGTTAATGTGTGTGTTTGTGATGTGATGTGACCTCCAAAGGTACCTATGAGTCAGTGACATCCATAGGTACCTCTCTGGAAGGAACGAAGGAAGGAAGGAAGGAAGGAAGGAACAGGCTTTCATTTTTTTGGAATAATTTGGAAATGGGCCTATATATTTATTAATCTCCCCTTTGAATAGTGGGGCTTACGTGTGCAGATTCCCAAACAATTGGAATAGTTCCCGAAGCTATGGATGGAATTTAAAAAAATATGTGTTACAGATGGAGCAATCAGTGGAGCTGCAAGTTTTAGCAAACTAGGCACCATATTGTCCTGGCCGGTGGATCTGTTCGCATCATATGAGTTAGCTCAAGTCAAACTCTTTGAATGAAAAGGAATCTCTGTTTTCCTCCACTGTGGATGTGCTTGAATCAGCTGCAGATACACCTCCTGCAGAGGGATCTTTCAAAAAAAGATTTCCAGCGGTTATAAAATGTTGATTAAAGAAATCACACATCAGGTGTTTATCAGTAACAGGCCAGCCTATAGAGATGTTGGCAGTTGGCATGTATCGAGTGCTGGCCTTTTCTTCATTCTATCATGGAGCCTTGCACCTTAGGAGGAGTTTTGTCTCTAACGTGGAGTGTTGCCGGTTGTCTCTGCTTCGGCAGTACTCTCTTTAACCCATTCTGACCTGAGATCAGATTCATACGAGGTTTCCACTGGACACACACTGGTCTGATTAAACCCATTCTGACCTGAGATCAGATTCTAAAAATGTCAGTCGTTCTTCGATTTTTCAAAAATAGCAGACCTACAAGCTCGTAGCGCGCCACTCGGTGGCGCGCTATGAGCTTGTAGATCTGCTATTTTTCAATAGCTAAAGCATGACATGATGCTAACACCAAAATGGGTTCCCGTTCAGAATGGGTTAAAGTAATGTACTCTTAATACTGTACTCAGTACTCTTCTCTTTAAAGTAATGCTTAAACACACGATGTGTGATCGACATGAAGCACACACACACACACACACACAGCACACGCTCAAATGCATGCACGTGCGCAAACACTGCTGTGTGTGTGTGTGTGTGTGTGTGTGTGTGTGTGTGTGGAGGTCGCAAATGCATTTGTAATTACAGCTCCCATATACAGTATAGGTATAGGTTTGTCCTGTGTAGGGCAGAAGGGGGCTTTACACGCACGCACGCACACACACACACAAAAAACACTGCCCCAGCAATTTACGCCCAATTGACTAAAGGTATTGTGCAATTTGGTGTGTGTGTGTGTGTGTGTGTGTGTGTGCGTGCGTGCATGCGTGCGTGCACATGTGCCAACCCTTTTTAAATTGGACACCTCTGGCATCAGAACACTTACCGCCGATTAGAGTGGCGAGAAGACAGGTCAATAACTCAACACAGAGAGAGAGAGAGATAGAGAGAGAGAGAGAGAGAGAGAGAGAGAGAGAGAGAGAGAGAGCTCCATCGTACTGAAGCTAAATATTCTGTGTCTAGTTGAAAGGTATATGGAAAGGTGTGAAATGGCTGTTAGGGGATGATGTATTTATTTATTTACCCTAATTATTAATAATAACAGTATTAATCTTTGGAGTCAAACTAAATATAATGCGCCTCAACGGTATACCACATCAGTACAGCATGGAATTGTGGACCAAATCTTATCCAAAGACAACAAGATATCTTTGGGTCTGATGAGAGGCTAAATCTCCTCAAATGATGGTCCATCCATGACTCAACAAACTGCTGACAATAATGTGTCCGTAAGAAAAGACTTGGTCTTGTCCGTGCAGGACAATTCTAGATGTTCTGTTTTACACACCCATTATAATGTTCTTGTTTTGGACCCAATTACTTCACGTCAGTTTCCAGGTTTTCTTCAGAACGTGTATGACACTCATGACACTATAATATGGCATATTGAGAGTCCAACTAGTACTAGTGGTTCTCACATTTATTTATTTGCAAGGACCCCTTTAACCCATTCTGAACGGGAACCCATTTTGGTATTAGCATCATGTTATGCTTTAGGTTTTGAAAAACAGAAGATCTACAAGCTCATAGCGCGCCACCGAGTGGCGCGCTACGAGCTTGTAAGTCTGCTATTTTTGAAAAATCGAAGAACGACTGACATTTTTAGAATCTGATCTCAGGTCAGAATGGGTTAATCAGACCAGTGTGTGTCCAGTGGAAACCTCGTATGAATCTGATCTCAGGTCAGAATGGGTTAACTCTGAGAGTGTACAAATGGAACCAAATGGACCCGTAAGGCGTGTTCGATCTGCTACTTTTGCCAAACACTTGCCCCCAGTGTTGTTTTCGTCGACTAAAACCAAGACGAAAAATGTTAGTCGACTACCTTTTTTCACTGACTAAAACTAAATAAAAACTAAATAAAAACGAATCTATGATGACTAAAACTAAGACTAAATATACTGACAATTTCGTCAACAAATAAAAACTAGACTAAAATGTTAGTAAGGGACTAGTGGACAAGAGATCCAGTTTTATGCTGGGTTGCATGCTGAAAATAGCAGATATACAGATTGTATATCTGCTATTTTCAGCATGCAACCAAAGTGTAAAATATCTCATTACAACGACATCAAGGCCTGTCAAAACACATTTTAGTCGACTAAATCAACTGTAGATTTAGTCGACTAAAATCGTATGACATTTAGTCAACTAAAACTAGACTAAACACTAGAACATTCCAGGTGACTTAAACTAAAATAGAAATTTGCTGCCAAAAACAACACTGCTTGCCCCACAATAGGTTCGCTGCTGTGCAGGGCTCATGTTAAATCAACACAGCTCTAAACCCATTCTGACCTGAGATCAGATTAATACGAGGTTTCCACTGGACACACACTGGTCTGATTAACCCAGTCTGACCTGAGATCAGATTTAAAAAAAATGTCAGTCGTTCTTCGATTTTTCAAAAATAGCAGACCTACAAGCTCATAGCGCGCCACTTGGTGGCGCGCTATGAGCTTGTAGATCTGCTATTTTTCAATAGCTAAAGCATAACATGATGCTAACACCAAAAGGTGTTCCCGCGCAAAATGGGTTAAGAATTGTGTGCAAGGTGGACGCTTAGACATGAACGGCAATCGCTGGAAACGCGGAAATGGAGCTCTCCCAGAGTTTTAACAGAGGCTCATGTTTGTTTTCAGATTTTAATCTCTTTTCCTAATAACTTTACAGCTTAAAGTTCAGCAGGCGTTTGACCAAGACAGCAAGCAGTGAGCTGTTATTTGTTTTCTTATGTATTTTCTTTCTGCTACATTCAGGTCCTGACTTCAAAGGAAAAGCGCCCGGGAGCCAGGGGGGGGGAAGCGCTTGCTTATTGAAGCAACCTCCCGTTTTGATTGGGGTTGCTGTCAACCGCCACCCAAACAACGCTGCGGGGGGTTTAATGCAAACACACCCAAACAAGACATGTCTCTCTCTGCGTGTGTGCGTGCGTACTTCGAGTAACATAAGCCTACTAGCACTTGGGGTATATGGGATTGTCCCTAAGGAGAGAGTTAAGTGAAAACAGATGACAAATGAGGACAGGGTGAGAGAGAGAGAGCGAGCGAGCGAGCGCGCGCGAGAGAGAGAGAGAGAGAGAGAGAGAGAGAGAGAGAGAGAGAGAGAGAGAGAGAGAGGTGGGCTACAGGAGCATATAGCTTTATAATATCTGGATATACAGTAGGCCCCAGCCTGGCCCCGCCCCGCCCAGCCTGAATGATTGGTCTAGAGTGGCGGTTAACGCGCCGGTGGAAAACAGGCGGTGGATCCGTGTCGCCCCTATTTGCTATCTATTATTTTTTCACTTTTCACTTTGTTCAATCATTGGCTCCGAGAAACATGGAGCAAATTTCCAAGTGGGGGCAACAGGGTTTGAACCGGAGGGCTCAACTGGAATGAAAGAAATGAATGAATCAAATAAAGGTTATGGCCATTTGAGGCATGGAAAAAGGCGGACGGACGGATGGACAGACAGACAGACAAACAGCCAGACAGCCAGGCAGCCAGACAGACAAACAGCCAGACAGCCAGGCAGCCAGACAGACAAACAGACAAACAGACAGACAGACAGCCAGACAGCCAGACGTAGAGAGCGAGGGACAATGGGCAGGAAAGACAGTGAGCGAGGGAGAGACGCGTGGAGGCAGCGGGAGGCATTGATCCAATGTGGTTATTGTGGTTTCAGTGGAAGAGGCAGGGCAGTGAGGCATGGCCTTCTCACAGTGGAGAGAGAGACTGTGTGTGTGTGTGTGTGTGTGTGTGTGTGTGTGTGTGTGTGTGTGCGTGTGTAAGTGCGTGCATGTGTGCGTGCGTGCGTGCTATCCGTGCGTGCGTGCGAGTGAAAGAGAGATGGGTTCGGAGAAACAAATCTCTTTCAGAAGCATGCAGTGCTATTGATCCAAACTGGTAGTGAATTTAAAACAGTGTCATTCGGTCAGAATGTGAGTGTGTGTGTGTGTGTGTGTGTGTGTGTGTGTGTGTGTGTGTGTGTCTGTGTGTGTGTGTGTGTGTGTGTGTGTGTGTGTGTGTGTGTGTGTGTACGCACGCGCGTGCGGGCGGTCAAGTTTGGCCCAGGTACCAAAACTTCCTTAGATGGACACACACACACACACACAAAAACACACAGAGAGAGAGAGAGAGGGAGAGAGTGAGTGCACCATCTCCATAAAAGCGGTGCAGGTTGAAAAGATAGGAGCTTAAGTCACAACACAATGAATGAGACAGGTTGAATTAGAGGAGCTGTTCTGTATGGTCGATTACACGCACGCACGCACGCACGCAGCTAAAATGGAGACACTATATACGGTATGTCTAATTCAACCCACAACTTCAACAGCCAGATGGGCTATTTTGGGATAGTCGTGTAGCTTGTTTCGATCTGCTCAGCAAAAGCGTTCCCCACAATAACAGAAAACTAGTTTTGTTTAAGAAAATGCCCCCCCCCCCCCCCCCGTCTGTTTTTAGTTCTGTCACCAATGGAACGCCGGATGCTTCTTTGGGTCGGGCTTATCACACACAGCAGCTGTTGGAAGGCACAAAGCACGGCCCAAAGCCTTCACACCGGAGACCGAGGTATAGCAGCTCACCGACTTGAGCTTTCTGGCGCTGGAATGGAAGTGTGTGTGTGTGTGTGTGTGTGTGTGTGTGTGTGTGTGTGTGTGAGACAGAGAGGTGTGCGGGGTGGAGGGGTGGGTTTAGGAGATCAGAGGAGCAGAGGGGAGACAAGGAAAGAAGACGTATGGTGGATGATTGTGGGTAAACAGGTAGGCGACAGACAGAAAAAAAGCCAAAGAAAAGAGGGGAACATCACACAGGCAGACAGAGGAAGTGAGATGAACAGAGAGAGAGAGAGAGGTATCAGTGTAACATTGTAATTCATAACATTTTCAGAACAGTTGCATAAATAATTCATGCAAGCGAGTCAGTTGACAAGTTACCTCCTCCTCCTATTAAAGTCTGGATAGCTACAAGCACGAAGGAGAACTTATACCTATTGCTTTTGGCCCCTGGAACTTTTAGGCCAAGGTCCAGGAGGTGTACTGTACTTGTTACTTGTACATGTCCAGGAGATGTACTGTACTTGTACAACATGTCCAGGAGATGTACTGTACTTGTACAACATGTCCAGGAGATGTACTGTACTTGTACAACAGGGCGTGTACAACAAGCTGCCGCACGCTAAGGAATCTGGGCATTTAGCTAGGCTCCTGCATTGGCCCCGTTGGCCTCAGGGCTCTGCAAGGCTATGCTTATGTTACACAGCTCTGTTTATATCTCCATCTCTATGCTTATGTTACACAGCTCTGTTTATATCTTATGTTACACAGCTCTGTTTATAATATATCTCCTCAGCAGGCTTGATTTTTTATTTTTCCCCTTCACTTGTTTTATTCCACACAGAGAGAGAGAGAGAGAGAGAGAGAGATATTGTAATATTGTATATTTTGATAATGGCCAAGGACAGGAGTGGGTGTCACACGTGTGTGTGTGTGTGTGTGTGTGTGTGTGTGTGTGTGTGTGTGTGTGTGTGTGTGTGTGTGTGTGTGTGTGTGTGTGTGTGCATGCATGTGTGTGCGCATGCGAGAGAGAGAGAGATAGAGAGAGAGATATGCACCTATAAGTGAATACAGTACATATGTGCCTTGCTCGGGGGCCAACACACAGCGTGACGGCATATACAACTATAGCGACCCCAATCCCTTAAAACCAAACAGAACTGTGTCAAATTAACAGAAACACATCATCATTCTCCCCCCCTGTTTTAAATCGCTCTCCAGTCTTGTATCACTGCGCCAAAACAGCGCTGTGTTGTGAGCTTGTAGAGTGACTAACTGTCATGTTCCGGCATGGGACACTGTTGTACCACCGAGTACACCGTAGGCATGGGACACTGTTGTACCACGGAGTACACCGTAGGCAGGGGACACTGTTGTACCACGGAGTACACCGTAGGCAGGGGACACTGTTGTACCACAGAGTACACCGTAGGCATTACAAGTGCATTCATATTTCCATCACACCCCCATTAAGGCAATACGCTGATTATGGAAATTGTCTTGGTAAACACCCTGCAGTGGGCATGATCATAATCTGATCTACAGAGCTAGATTTATGCGAAATCTTTCCATTTATTACAAAAAGAATAAGAAATAATCCGTAATAATGGCACTGCATGGATCCCAGGGATAAAGACCGCTATATTTCAGGGTGGAAAGAAACCCACTTAGTAATGACTATTATAATTGTCTCGTTAATGCAACACATTGAAAGAGCAGTCGTGATGTTTGATTCTACACGTCACGTGTTTCCAGTAGTAGAAGCTATTGTGGGTCACACATACCGATGGCCGTTTGCATGCAGCCAATGAGACCCCATAGAAGGTGTTTCAGGCGGGGGTGGCGACTTGGAGCCTCTCGCTATAGTCTAACAAACAAAAAAAAAACGGAAGCTAAAGGGTTGATTAATGACCCAAGGTTTGCTCATCCAAAGAAAAGGCATACAGTACAAGTACAGTATTGAACACATTAACTGACAGAGTTTAGAACTATATATAGCCTATTGCAGCCTCTTGCCAGCATTTTTTATGTTTTTTTTATTTTTTACTTTTTTCAAGGCTCGCAGAATGTTTTTGTTCCAACGCCAAATATCTTAAAAGAAAGATGAGAGTCTCTGTTTTCATCGGTGGGGAAAGTGTGTCACCGTTTAGCTGGGGACTATACCTGGAACCTATAAGGACCGCCGGGGGTCCCTGGACCACTGGTTGAGAACCTAAGGACCACCGGTGGTCCCTGGACCACTGGTTGAGAACCTAAGGACCGCCGGTGGTCCCCGGACCACTGGTTGAGAACCTAAGGACCGCCGGGGGTCCCTGGACCACTGGTTGAGAACCTAAGGACCACCGGTGGTCCCTGGACCACTGGTTGAGAACCTAAGGACCGCCGGTGGTCCCCGGACCACTGGTTGAGAACCTAAGGACCGCCGGTGGTCCCCGGACCACTGGTTGAGAACCTAAGGACCGCCGGTGGTCCCCGGACCACTGGTTGAGAACCTAAGGACCGCCGGTGGTCCCCGGACCACTGGTTGAGAACCTAAGGACCGCCGGTGGTCCCTGGACCACTGGTTGAGAACCTAAGGACCACCGGTGGTCCCTGGACCACTGGTTGAGAACCTAAGGACCGCCGGTGGTCCCCGGACCACTGGTTGAGAACCTAAGGACCGCCGGTGGTCCCCGGACCACTGGTTGAGAACCTAAGGACCGCCGGTGGTCCCCGGACCACTGGTTGAGAACCACCGACTTGAAGTAATCTTTGGAGACCTGCATGAAGAGAGCCAGCTTGAAGAACCGGAACCAACTTGGTCAAACCGGGACGTCTGGTCACCGTACATTTAAAGGCCAATGTCCTGTGCTTTAGCGTATATAGCATCGATTAGCACAGTATTTGCGTGAAATGCCACCTAATGTCCCGGTCAATGCACTTCTGTCTGCTAATGTCCAGGCTAATGTCATTGGGCGTTTGTTGGCCAGTGCTAATGTGCTAATTAGAGTGGAAGTGTTCTTAGCCCTGTGCAAAAAATGTGGGCTAGCTGCCAGCCTACTGGGGCCACCCATACACTGCACGCACGCACGCACGCACGCACACACGCACGCACGCACGCACGCACGCACGATCCAAACAGAGGAGACTCAGGACTTCTGGTCACATCTATGCACCAAGTATCTCGCCTCTGTGTGTGTGCCCGACTGTACGTATGTGTCTGTAATCCATGTAACTGGAGAACCGTTCACCCCGACCACTTCGAATTCTATACACACATGCTCCACACCCCCACAGGGAGGGCAGTGCCCGGTGTCGAGTCAGTCGGTCGGTCGGACCCACGGTTGTCCAGAACCGCCACAAAAAAGCCTCGGCCCGGGCTCTGCAGGACCTGATCTCTCCATATATAGAGCTGGCCGGTTCTGACCTCACAACACTCCATATTTGGGCATGCCTGACACAGAACTCCATATATAGGTGTAAAGGGACACAGAGAGACATATATCCAGAAATCTCCATATATGGCCATACAAGGGACACAGATGGGTGATGCATAGCCGGGTGGGGCATGGATCTCCAACTTCCATCGTTCCCGACTCTGTGGCGTACAGAGCCGGGCACCGGCCTATTATTCTCAGAGTCACACATGGATACATTAACACCATGTTTTACTGTGTATGCTGTGATCTGTGTGTGTGTGTGTGTGTGTGTGTGTCTGTGTCTGTGTGTGTGTGTGTGTGTGTGTGTGTGTGTGTGTGTGTGTGTGTGTGTGTGTCTGTGTCTGTGTGTGTGTGTGTGTGTGTGTGTGTGTGCGCGTGTGTGTGTGCGTGTGCGTGTGCGCTGTGCCATTATCATGACCCGTGTGCTATGGAACGTATAGCACACGCTCCACTGCAGCGCATCCACTGCCATGATCCTCCTGGCTAATAACACATCTGTGTGTGTGTGTGCGTGTGCGTACGTGCGTATGTGTGTGCGTGAGTGTGTGTGTGTGTGTGTGTGTGCGTGTGTGTGTACTAAATGTAAGGTTAGGTTGAGCGTAAAAAATGGCTTGAGGTAATTTTAACCTCAACCTATTCATTAAGATAACTCCACAGCTGGCACCCACACACATGTTCATATACTGTATATAATAAACTTCACAGCACATGAGCATACCATTATTGTGTCATTTATGTCGTATAGAAGACTGACGTTAGCCAGTGTACGGGATCAGCCGGGGCGCCTGATGGAGGGGAAAGGAACTGGTTCCTTCCACGCGCTACGTCCAACCAGGGAAACTCCCCCCTGTCAGGTGTAAAGGACCAACTTGGACACTCAGGCATGAAGGAAGCATGAGTTCAAGTCCGTTGCTCTCCCCTTGTCCCCCATATATGGGGACAAGGTTGGTGGAGGGTGTGTATAAGAGCCCAGGATCACATTAGATCATTGACATAGGGGTGAAGAATCGTGAAAAATTGTGGGATAAAAATTATATATATAAAAAAAGGATTGGGGTCCTGATAACCTACTGGTTGGTAACATTCCAATCCGCTCCAGTAGAGCCTACTGGCTCCATCCCATGGTCCTGATAACCTACTGGTTGATAATGGCTTGATAACATTCCAGTCCGCTCCAGTAGAGCCTACTGGCTCCATCCCATGGTCCTGATAACCTACTGGTTGATAATGGCTTGATAACATTCCAATCCGCTCCAGTAGAGCCTACTGGCTCCATCCCATGGTCCTGATAACCTACTGGTTGATAATGGCTTGATAACATTCCAATCCGCTCCAGTAGAGCCTACTGGCTCCATTCCATTGGTCCTGATAACCTACTGGTTGATAATGGCTTGATAACATTCCAATCCGCTACAGTTGGGAAGCTAGCTGTGGCGCGCGTGTGTGTGTGCGCTTGACAGGCTTTGTTTTCATGCTAATGCAGCTTAATGTGTGTGAAACTCACAATACAGCCTTTAAAATCCCACCCCCAGGGAGCGCTTAGACAGCCCACTGTCACAGCTCAGACACGCAACGCACACGCGCACACACACACGCACGCACGCACACACACACACACACACACACACACACAGTTACAGCTCAGAAAGGACTCTGTGGAGAGATTGAGATGAGGATCTGCAGGAACACAGACAACACAACACAACACACACACTCTCTCGCGTGCGTGCGTGCGTGCGTGCGTGCACGTCACATGCGCTTTTGATTGTGCTTTTTCTGAGTGCGTGAGATGCACAAACAAAGGAAGTAAGGAAGGGGGTGGGGCTGTGAGGTAATTAGGCAATCAACAGCTGTAGCAGACAAACAGGAACCATCTCGTTAAGAAAGTGACACACCGAGAGAGAGAGAGAGAGAGGGGGGGGGAGAGAGAGAGAGAGAGAGAGGGGGGGGAGAGATAGGGGAGGGGGAGAGAGAGAGATAGAGAGAGAGAGGGGAGGGGGGAGAGAGAGAGAGAGAGAGGGGGGGAGAGAGATAGGGGAGAGAGAGAGATAGAGAGAGAGGGGGGAGAGATAGGGGAGGGGGAGAGAGAGAGATAGAGAGAGAGAGGGGAGGGGGGAGAGAGAGAGAGAGAGAGAGAGAGGGGGGGAGAGAGATAGGGGAGAGAGAGAGATAGAGAGAGAGGGGGGAGAGATAGAGGAGGGGAGAGAGAGAGAGAGAGAGAGAGAGAGAGGGGGGGGGGAGAGAGGGGGGAGAGAGAGAGAGAGAGAGAGGAGGGAGAGAGAGAGAGAGAGAGAGAGAGAGAGAGAGAGAGAGAGAGAGAGAGAGAGAGAGAGAGAGAGCGAGAGAGAGAGAGCATACTGTATAATGTGACCCTGACACTGTTCTTTGCGCCACACACACATGCATGTTTTACAGGAACAGCACAAAAAAAAGCATGGATTGTGAAAACTATTTCTTGTCATAAACGACCTCATGCACAGATTCAGAATCTGAAATCCACGCGTAAATATGGAACTAATGCGCACAAATTAACTCCACAAGCCTTTATTTTTTGAGTGGTGCAACCACTCCTACAACCAGCAGTGTCTACCTATGTGTCGGTCTGCTATTTTTGAAAAACGACTGACATAGAAACATAGCTTTTTCAGAAAACTGTCAGGATGTATTAGACATTTTTAGAATCTGATAAAATGGATTAGGTAAAACACCTGAGTTACTTTCTACACCACTGGTCGAAGCTTATATATCCCTCAACAGGCCCTTTGTGTGCCGTGCGTTTATAACGAGGAGCAGCTCTCTGTTGGAAACACGACGACCCTCCGTCCTCTCGGCGAAGGTGAAACATTCATCCAGTATTTGCTGAGAATCTTTTTTTATTTATCAGACAAATCTTCCGAACCGGGCGACAGACAGCGACTGTTTGTCTAACGGCTGAGCTCGGCACACTCCTCCAGACGCCATCCATTCCTCGCCGAGAATAATTAGGCAGGGAAAAGGCGCAAGTGCTATATGCGAAAACACAGCGAATGACGCGGAGACAGAGACGAGACAGAGACAGAGACAGACAGACAGTGTGCAAACATTTTGACTTTGCTGCTTGCAAGCTCGTAATCCCGGCTGTAATCCACATCAGAAATCCAGCCCAAAGTCCTCCTCCTGGCCCCCTCAAAACCGCGTGTTTGGTTTGGGTTTAATGTCTTTTCTTTAAGCTTATAACTTACTGTGAAAGAAGTTTATATTCTACATTATCTAAAGTGGTGTTTTACAACAAAACTGCCATGGCGCCGATGGAATAAATCCATCTGGATGACGTCCGGGTGACGTCAAATGCATTGTCGACACACACACACACACGCACGCACGCACGCACGCACGCACGCACGCACGCACGCACGCACGCACGCACGCACGCACGCACGCACGCACACGCACGCAGCCTCTCAAGAGTACAACTCAAACAATGCAGCGATTATGACTACTGATGAGCCATTGCAGGATATGTAATTTATTTTTTTACATAATCGATGCATATTAAGGTGGTATAATTTCGACCCTGCTTATGCTCGAGGCTACACTAGAGATGCTGTTGTGAAGTTGTACAGTTTGTCATTCATTCTTTCTCTTTCTCTCTCTCTCATTAAGAAGACAACAAAAGCACTGACTACTGGAGAAGGTCTCGCTTCTTCTCTATCTCTCTCTCTCTCTCTGCTGCTGCTTGTTAACCCATTCTGACCGGGCACCCGTTTTGGTGTTAGCATCATGTTATGCTTTAGCTATTGAAAAATAGCAGATCTACAAGCTCATAGCGCGCCACCGAGTGGCGCGCTACGAGCTTGTAGGTCTGCTATTTTTGAAAAATCGAAGAACGACTGACATTTTTAGAATCTGATCTCAGGTCAGAATGGGGTTAATCAGAACCAGTGTGTGTCCAGTGGAAACCTCGTATGAATCTGATCTCAGGTCAGAATGTGTTAAAAACACAAAGTGGTGTCTGTTGGTTCGTGAGGAACAAAGAACAGAAGTGGAGGCACCACCACTACTGTGGCTGCTCCCTCTCTCTCTCTTTCTCTCTCATCACACCTCGTCCCTGTAAACCCTTTTGTGTGTGCTTAGAAAGACAGACAGAGTGGAACAAAGGCCAGCAGACACATGGTTCCACAGTCCCTTTTGGGCCTTCAAATGTTCCATTTGCCATCAGTCGTCAACAAGTCGTCTCTTTCAGCCTCGGGGTAGGGAAAAAAAAGCATCGTCTCCAAAAGCGAAAAGGGAAGCAACACTGAAACATGGCTGTCAAACTGGCAGAAAGTAAACCAAAAACATCACGTTATCACTTTACTCTAAAGCCCAAACCACACCGGGACAAAAAGGCTTTTTAAGGTTTACCTTAACCCATTCTGACCCGAGATCAGATTCATACGAGGTTTCCACTGGACACACACTGGTCTGATTAACCCATTCTGACCTGAGATCAGATTCTAAAAATCTCAGTCGTTCTTTGATTTTTCAAAAATAGCAGACCTACAAGCTCGTAGCGCGCCACTCGGTGGCGCGCTATGAGCTTGTAGATCTGCTATTTTTCAATAGCTAAAAGCATAACATGATGCGAACACCAAAATGGGTTCCCGTTCAGAATGGGTTAAAAAACCTTTTTGTCCCGACCCCGACCCTTTGGTGTGGTTTGGGGGCTTATAAGAATAAAGAGCTATCACTTATAACTAAGGCCTAGAATACTTCATCCTCACAAACATTTTTGAAGATCTAAATAAATATATCCACACTGGTGGAAATAATTCAACTGTATGATGGGAGTATGTGTGTATATATATATATATATATATATATATATATATATATATATATATAAATATAAAGTATGAGTTCAACTGTATGATGGGAGTATACTTGACTGCTACTCTTTTCTGTATTATTATTTGCTGGCTGCATGTTGTTGATTCTGTCATTTGTTTAGTTTTTAGTTTAGTTTTAGTTTTATGTAAGCCTTTGTAATGTAATATATGTAAATAATTGAGAAAATCTAAAAAAAAAACATTGAAAGAGCAAAGAAAAAAAAGAATGGCCGGAGGGGATCTCACACGCAGAGACATGGATTTCTCTTCAGCAAAGAGGCTCCGCTCACTGCTCAGTGCTCATACATACACCTCCTCTCTAAACACTTTAGTGTAAATGGGCAAATACACGGTAAATGGTACCTTTATATACTGTATAAAAGCGCTTTTTATCCAAAGCGCTTTACATACACCCATTCACACACACACATTCATGCACCGATGGCGGGGGAAACCATGCAAGGCACCAACCTGCACATCGGGAGCAATTAGGCTTTTCAGAGTCTTGCTCAAGGACACTTTGACGCCAACTCTGTCTGAGGGAGCCCGGGTTCGAACCGGGAACGGCCACTCTACCCCTGAGACAACGTTGTCTCTGCCTATCTCTCTCTCTCTCTCTCTCTCTCTCTCTAATACCTTGTCCTGCATCAGACCAGAGTATGGCTCACAGAGTTACTAAAATGTTTTCCTCGTCTCGCTTTGTGGTTCACTAGAGAGAGAGAGAGAGCGAGAGAGAGAGGGAGAGAGAGAGAGAGAGAGCACTACTACAGTGTCAAGGACGAGCGAGAGCGACAATGACAGACGACAGACTCCTGTTTGATTTACATGATGAAAAGAATTCATTAAAACAGCTGAGGTGCCACGCAGACAGCCTGGGTGTGCGTGTATGCGTGCGTGTGCGTATACTGTACTTTATACTATACTTCGGTGCAGACGAATGGGTCAAACATAAGCTAGAGACAGAGAGATACACGCACACACTCGAACACACACACGCATAGACGCGCGAGCGCACGGTGGACAGGGAGTTAGCGGCGGAGGTGCGTCTCGCGCTGTGACACACAGCGTCTCCGAGGAGCGAGACGGGAACACACGGGGTCCGCGCGGGTCGCCTTAATTAGCCAACGCGTCCCGCTACGGAGGCTCCTGGGGGGGTTTCAGCGGTGGCACGCTGGGCGAGAGAGAGAGAGAGAGAGAGAGGCGGGGTGGGTCGGGCCGGGGAGGGGAGGGGGGTGCGGGGGGAAGAGAAGTGTGTATACGTTCCAGAGAATGGAGGGGAATAAACCAATGGGAATGCAAGGTTACTCAAGGCTGGCCTATGAGCACAAAAATATTGTGTGCATGCGTACGTGTGTGTGCGTTAATGCATGCGTGTAGTGGTGTAAAAGTAACTAAGTACATTTACTTAAGTATTGTTCTATTTGTGGTTTACTTGAGTATCTACAGTTTCCATTACGATTTACATCTACTCCAGTACTTCTACTCCAGTACATCTCTGAGCCAAAATATTGTACTTTTACGCCACTGTGTAGATGTGGATTATTATCGCAAAACATGATTTTGAAAACAGCCGATCCACAAGCTCACAATGCGTCGCAATGCGACGCATTGTGAGCTTGTGGATCCGCTGTTTTCAAAAGATCTGTATACATTTAGCAAAACTCTGCAGAATTCTACTTTTGGTACTTTAAGCACATTTTTGATACCGACACTTTTAAACTTTTACTCAAGCAAATTCTGATTAACGAACTTTTACTTGTATGTGAGTATAGGTGTCTTTATTGCAGTATTGATACTTTTACTTAGGTAACAAAATGTGAGTATTTTTTTTTTCTCCACCACTGCGTGCATGCGAGCGCGTTTGCATGCTCGTACCGTATACGTGCGTGTGCATACAGTATATGTATACGCACACGCACGTACATGTACAGTATGTGTTTGATTGTGTCTCTTGGCTCGTACAGTATGCATACATATATATATATGCATATGGGTGCATAATACCCTGGCGCCTACTGTATATACGGTCCAGTGTGTACAGTGTTTGGGTCACCGCTGGGAGTGACAGAATGATGCTATAGCTAGCCCGGGCCGTACGCGCAACAAAAAAGAGCCATCCGTATCCTATCCGCTATAGTCCTAATTAGCACGCCCCGGGGTCAGCTGTGATCGAGTGCCGGAGCGCAGGGAGACGCTCGCTCGCTCACACAACACAACACGCGTAATGAACTCACGCACACACGCACGCACACACACATTCTATACTGGTTTCATATACTGTGGGAGCGCACTATAGACCAATGGTTCCCAGGCTCTTTGGACCCCGCCCCCCCCACCCATCTTACATTTGACACATGCTGAGAACCCACCCAACACACGCACGCGTGCACAAACACACACACACACGTGCCATGCAGGCGCACACACAAACACACACATGCGTGCCGTGCGCGCGCACACAAACACACACCACAATCTTGGGCCTTGGTTGGTACCAGAGCTCTCAGACAGGGTGAGAGAAGCCCGGCCTCTTAAGACCAAACACAATAACCACCAACACCACTAGAAAGACAATAGAGCTGTCTGTCCGCCAGCAAGCAATCTGGAGGGGAGAGAGAGAGAGAGAGAGAGAGGTCCGCCAGCAAGCAATCTGGAGGGGGGGGGAGAGAGAGAGAGAGAGAGAGAGAGAGAGAGAGAGAGAGAGAGAGAGAGAGAGAGAGAGAGAGAGAGAGAGAGAGAGAGAAACAGACGGGAACACTGGGAAGCAGGTTGAAATGAAATTGGAGGATAGAGAGACCGACAATAGTGTGTGCGTGTGTGCGTGCGTCAGTACTTCTGGACTTATGTAAGTATACATTTTAAATTCCAGACTTTAAAAAAAAATAGCCGATATACAAGCTCACAACGTGGCGTGAAACGGCGCGTTGTTAGCTTGTTTAGATCGCCTATTTTCACAAGTTTGGGTCTCGGGGGCAAAACGTCTAATTGTGTTTTGGGGTCTTCAGCTATATAAGCTTTAGGGAGCAGCTGGACCAGACGACAGGAACACCACACCCTCCCTGGGGTCCCTGGGGTCCCTGCAGCGAACACCACACCCTCCCTGGGGTCCCTGGGGTCCCTGCAGCGCGGGGCGGGCCACACGCGTGCCCCACTTTGAGGTCGATCGCTTCTCCAGATATGCAAAGTCGCCGACGTGCAGATATTTTGAGCATCCATAGCAGAATATACTGTGTCTCTGTGGGGAATTCTTTGCTCTTTTGCCCACAGGTGTTTTCTCATGGGAGGAAACAGTGGGCCTGTGGCCTCTGTCCTGTCTGTCTGTCTGTCTGTCTGTCTGTCTGTCTGTCTGTCTGTCTGTCTGTCTGTCTGTCTGTCTGCCTGCCTGTATGTCCTGTCTGTCTGTCTGTCTGTCTGTCTGTCTGTCCTGTCTGTCCTGCCGTCCGTCCGCCTGTCTGTCTGTCTGTCTGTCTGTCTGTCTGTCTGTCTGTCTGTCTGTCTGTCTGTCTGTCTGTCTGTCTGTCTGTCTGTCTGTCTGTCTGTCTGCCTGCCTGCCTGCCTCTCTCTCTCTCCCCATGTGCTAACATAACATGTGTTAGGCCTTCATTGTTGCTACAGCACGTGTGCATTCGTGCATGCATGCATGCATTGTGCGCATGTGCGTGCGCATGCACCTGTGCGTGCGTGCCTGTGTGCCTGCGTGTGTGAGAGAGCCAAGCCTGATACAAAAGCCCTCTGTTAAGTGAGTTTGTGTTTAACCACTGAGACCGCACAGTACTTCACCCTGAACCTCTCTCTCTCTCTCTCTCTCTCTCTCTGCAAATGTAAACAATGTAAAATTTCTATAGCAGCCATATAGTGCATTATACGGTACCTCCACCCATTCACACACATTCACATACCACGGTGGAGGCAACCATTCAAGGAAGATTTGTATTCATTTGACAACATGAAATGGGACATACTGCATAGCGAGTACTTTCTATACTTTTAATGGAGTATATTTCTACATGGCAGTATTGGTGATACTTTTACTGAAGGAACACTTTTGAGTACTTTTTTTCCCACCACTGTTGCTATTATCCCATGTTGGGCGGGAACCGTTTTTGGTGTTAGCATTATGTTATGCTTTAGCTATTGAAAAATAGCAGATCTACAAGCTCGTAGCGCGCCACCGAGTGGCGCGCTACGAGCTTGTAGGTCTGCTATTTTTTGAAAAATTGAAGAATGACTGACATAGAAACATAGCTTTTTTCAGAAAACTGTCAGGATGTAGAAGGACATTTTTAGAATCTGATCTCAGGTCAGAATGTGTTATATCCACACAGTCCTTTTGGACTCATGGTGTTTTCGGCCACTGATCTGAGTGACAGAATGAGACGCACATGAACCTGTGTTTGATTTAGAAATCAATAATAAAAAACAAATATAGAGAGATAGAGAGAGATACATTTTTGCCTATAAACCTATAAAGTTACAGGCATTTACAGCAAAACGGCGTTGCGACAAATAGCGAAGAATAGCTAAATCTACGAGATCACAACGACGTGCAAATGAATGCATGACAGCAGCAGCAGCTGGGGAATGGATCCCTCCAGCAAATACACGTATGCACGCAGACAGGCGCGCACGCAGACACACGCAGACAGGCGCGCACGCATGCACGCACGCATGCACGCAGACAGGCGCGCACGCAGACACGCACGCATGCAAGGCAAATCAAATCATTGCAGACAACTCCCATCCTGCACATCACCTCTTCAATCTCCTCCCATCAGGCAGGAGATATAGAAGTATCCAGAGCTCTACATGTCGCTTCAGGGATAGCACTTATACCCCGTAGCCATTAGACATCTGAACTCATAGTACAGTATATGCATATAGCACTGAATGTAATTTCATATGCTGCTGGTTTTTGTATTGTACTGTCCTTCTTGTTTGTGTATCTATGGTTGTCTGTATATGTTGAGTATGAACCAAGACAAATTCCTATCAACTTGTTGACATGGAAAATAAATTATTGAATCTTGATGCACGCACACACACACACACACACACACACACACACACACACTGCATAATATATACTGTGTCACTGTACAGTATTTACATATCTAGGTGTCTGAGCGCTCTGCTCTCGTATCCACGGTGACTGACTGTAAACATTTACATATTTAGGTGTGTGAGCGCTCTGCTCTCGTATCCACGGCGACTGACAGTGAACGTTTCTCATCCAAGGACGCTCGCTCGCCGCTGACAGATGTGTTGGCGTGCAGAACGCCACCGAGGGGACGAGAGAGGAGAGAGAGAGGGACACATTCTGTGTGTGTGTGTGTGTGTGCACGCCGAGGGGACGAGAGAGGAGAGAGAGAGGGACACATTCTGTGTGTGTGTGTGTGTGTGTGTGTGTGTGTGTGTGCGTGTGTGTGTGTGTGTGTGTGCACGCCGAGGGGACGAGAGAGGAGAGAGAGAGGGACACATTCTGTGTGTGTGTGTGTGTGTGTGTGTGTGCACGCCGAGAGGATGAGGGAGGAGAGAGAGAGGGACACATTCTGTGTGTGTGTGTGTGTGTACGCCGAGGGGACGAGAGAGGAGAGAGAGAGGGACACATTCTGTGTGTGTGTGTGTGTGTGTGCACGCCGAGGGGACGAGAGAGGAGAGAGAGAGAGGGACACATTCTGTGTGACGCGGACCGACGGCGTTTTCCCACGGCGCCCGGCGACAAGGACGGCACGACTCACTTCCTTTTGACCTGTAATTGACAGACGCCGTGCCCCTACTCCGTGCACACACACACACACACACACACACATGCACGCACGTGTGCACGTGTCATTCGTGATACCCACCAGTGGCTTAACTCAAGTATACACTTGTGAGGATACATATCGTTTTGGGGGCCTTGACATGAAATATTGAGCACCACTGATACAGAAACATGAGGTATTTCAGAAAACTGTCTGTAAACTGTAAATTTCGACGTCAGGCCTAAATGGGTTAACCACTTCATATTCCCTTATACAGTATACTTCTGTCTTCAGCTATTTGATCTACAAGCACATCGGGACCAGGCGCAGATATCTGTCATGGGTGGGGCTCTGTGGCGTGTGTGATGTGATGGGTGGGGCTCTGTGGCGTGTGCTATGTGAAGCATAGCAGTCCCAGTCCGCGTGCAGTGCTGCTGGTCGTGCTTGCATATCTGTGATCGCTAACTCACCACATACACACTCCTGCTCTGGCTTGTCTGAACGCATACGGTGCGCTATACGTCAGCTTTAAGTAGCGCTTTATGCAGCGTATGGCTCAGCTCGATGAATTAAACATGTCACACGCTAGCATAGATAGATGCATGTTTATAGGCAGCCAGTCATGCATATACACTGTCATATGTGTGTGTGTGTGTGCGTGTGTGTGTGTATGTGTGTGTCTGTGTGACTGTGTATGTGTGTGTGTGTGTGTGTGTGTGTGTGTGTCTGTGACTGTGTATGTGTGTGTGTGTGTGTGTGTGTGTGTGTGTGTGACTGTGTGTGTGACAGTGTGTGTGTGTGTGTGACTGTGTGTGTGACTGTGTGTGTGTGACTGTGTGTGTGACTGTGTATGTGTGACTGTGTGTGTGTGTGTGTGTGTGTGTGTGTGTGACTGTGTGCGTGTGACTGTGTGCGCGTGCACATGCGCATGCACGTGCATGTGTGTGTGTGTGTGTGTGCATGCATGTGTGCGTGCGTACATGTGTGCGTGCAAGCATGTGCGTGTTAGTACGTGTGTCCATCACTTGCACCTGAGCACAAACGTCACGTGTGTTGCATACAGTAGGCCTATTTATCTATTTATATAAACATAGACAGAAAACACACACACACACACACACACACGCGTGTGTGTGCATGCACACACATCGCACGTACACGTGCACAGTCTCCCCTCTCAGCTTTCATAGGGTCTGTCTTCCCCCAAACTGTCTCCATCTCAGCTCTCCTATTTGTTGGCGCAATTGTTTTTGTCAGTGAAACAAGTTAGTCGATGAACCCTTTTGGTGTTTTTAAGCATTATGTTATACTTTAGCTATTCAAAAATAGCAGATCTGACAAGCTTGTAGATCTGCTAAAAATCTTGAAAATGTGACGCAAATCTTTGAATATATATTCTTTCAGAGCGAACATTTTTAACTCAAATCTTTGCTTCTGGGGGAGTCCCTGGAACAGCATATTTCCAAATGGGGGTCCACGGCCAAATACAGATAATTCTGGGGGTCCTTGACATGAAAAAGGTTGAGCACCACTGACATAGAAACATACGTTTTGCTGAAAACTAGATTATTTTATTTTTTAATCGGCCTCAGGTCTAAATGGTTTAATATCACCCCTCCTATTTTTTGCCGCAATTGTCAAAGTATTTAGTCTTAGTTTTTAGTCTTGATTAGTTTTTATTTAGACTTGTTTAGATTGGTTTATGTCAGTGAAACAAGTTAGTCGATGAACATAAAAGCAACCAAAGAATATACTGTGGACTACTGGCTCATGCATAGTATAATGTTAATATAATAATACTACTGGCTCATACATAGTAGAATGTTAATATAATAATACTACTACTGGCTCATATAATGCACAGTTCTCATCACAGGCAAAAACAAACCGTCAGCTCTCCATTCTGGGTGTTTGTATCATAACAGCTAAGCAGCTGAGATACGATAACGGGGTTATTTATCCCTGAGGGGGGAATTGTTGTATAGGAATGAAAGTCAATGACACCGGCAGAACAGACCAAGTCAATGACACCGGCAGAAGAGACCAAGTCAATGACACCGGCAGAAGAGACCAAGTCAATGACACCGGCAGAACAGACCAAGTCAATGACACCGGCAGAACAGACCAAGTCAATGACACCGGCAGAAGAGACCAAGTCAATGACACCGGCAGAAGAGACCAAGTCAATGACACCGGCAGAAGAGACCAAGTCAATGACACCGGCAGAAGAGACCAAGTCAATGACACCGGCAGAACAGACCAAGTCAATGACACCGGCAGAACAGACCAAGTCAATGACACCGGCAGAAGAGACCAAGTCAATGACACCGGCAGAACAGACCAAGTCAATGACACCGGCAGAACAGACCAAGTCAATGACACCGGCAGAAGAGACCAACTCGAGCCAACTCGTCCCTTCTTTGTGTCAGAGGAGTATGAATCTGGGGAGCACGGTGTGGCGCGGTTGCTATAGCCATGTTCTCTCCTCCGCGGCATCTAAACAGCGCCCATATACAGTAGGTGGGGTCGTCTAATCAGCGCCCATATAGGTGGGGTCGGCGAAAGGGCCTTTCTGTGTGGAGTATGCATGTTCTCCCCGTGTCTGTGTCCCCTATAGGGCAGTGGTTCCCAAACTTTTTTGTGTCAAGGACCCCCAAAATCAACATTTATTAGGCCACGGACCCCCATTTGAAAACATATGCCAGTGACCCCGATAATGGAGGATTGTTACGGCTCTAGCAGTGATTCCAAAACAAATGTCATGGATCACCCCAGTTTCACACACATTATGTTACGGAGCCTCGATTTAATGGCATTTCTATCTCTGGGACCCCAATTTATATTGTAAAACCACTGTTAATTTAACTCAGAGAGTGTACAAATAATTTGGTTCCATTCATCCACTTTCTGAGTTACATACCCATAAGGGTCCCCGGACCCCACTTTGGGAACCCATGCCCTAGGGCAGTGGTTCCCAAACGTTTTCATGTCAAGGACCCCCAAAGTTGGCACTAATTAGCCCCCATTAGAAAACATATGCCAGGGAGACAATATCTTTTAGGCTCTAGCAGTGATTCTCAACCAGTTTAATTTCAAGGACCCCCCAGTTTGACACGGACCACCATTAAGTGGCATTTCTATCTCTGAGACCCCAATTTATATTATGTTTATTTAACTCAGAGTGTAAAAATGTAATGTGTACACTCTCTGAGTTACAGACCCATAAGGGTCCATTAGTTTGATTACAAACCATCATGTAGCTGGGGACCCCCTGGAACTCCCTCAAGGACCCCTGGGGGTCCCTCACAAAGAACATGCAGTAATCCTGGTCTCTAAACTGCCTGCCTGCTCACTGTTCAGTGTAGCTCAGTTCAGGGTTCTCGCAGGTTGGCAGAAGGAGAGTCACTCCCAGGATTAAAAAAACAATGGTTTAGTGGGAAAAACTGCCGCAGTGAAGCGAAGTTTCTGAACGAAAACGTTGGCGTTAAAAAAATAAGTTATTCAATTCTTCACCTGAACCTCCAAACAGTTTCTAGACCCATCCGAACATTGGACACTGTTTTTGTACGACAGCACCGGATGCTCTGGAATCTTATGCTGCCACGGCGTCTGATTATAGCCATTCGTTACGCTTAGTTCTTCCTCTCCCGTTCCGCCAAAGACCAGCTATAGGGATCTGACCCACTGAAACATGGCCGGAGGGCGTCTATATGCAGAAATATATGCAGACAGGGAACAGCGTTTCAGAATTTTAAACTCATCTTCCTGGTCGCCTCGTTTATCGCCTCGAGGCTGCAGAGCCCTCAGTTTTTGTCTAGTGGAGATACAGTAATAAATACAGTTTAAACTAATCTTCCTGGTCTCCTGTTTATCTCGCCTGGAGGCTGCAGAGCCGTCAGTTTTGTCTAGTGGAGATATAGTAATAAATACAGTTTGGAGGAACAGTGGCAAAACACGCACAGTCTTTAAGTGCAACGACAGCCCTTTGCACAAGGAGGACGTCTTTGCCACTTAAGCCCCGAATTGTCGCCGTCAGGCAGAAAACCTTGTATCTTCCATATTTCAACATGTCTTTTTT
The DNA here is from genome assembly GCF_963924005.1 of Protomyctophum bolini. Taxonomy (NCBI): domain Eukaryota; kingdom Metazoa; phylum Chordata; class Actinopteri; order Myctophiformes; family Myctophidae; genus Protomyctophum; species Protomyctophum bolini. The sequence goes on along the minus strand of NC_137867.1, from coordinate 44,821,055 downwards.
TATGCTTTAGTTTATACAGTGTCTTCTTGTAAATGATGTAACGCAGATCCAAATGCACCTAAATGCAAGAGTCCAAGAGGGTCTAGTGACTCTAGTCAATCTATAAGGGTCTATTTTCCTCACCAAACTCCCCACCATTTAGCTGTGGGGACCACCTGGAACCCCGACATAGGACGACCGGTGGTCCCCGGACCACTGGCTACATAAGAACCACCGTTCTAATACAACGGGAGTGCCCACGTATAGCGCAATTTGTGCTTCGAGTTAACCCATTCTGACCGGGAACTCATTTTGGTGTTAGCATCATGTTATGCTTTAGCTATTGAAAAATAGCAGACCTACAAGCTCATAGCGCGCCACTCGGTGGCGCGCTATGAGATCTGCTATTTTTGAAAAATCGAAGAACGACTGACATTTTTTGAATCTGATCTCAGGTCAGAATGGGTTGATCAGACCAGTGTGTGTCCTAGTGGAAACCTCGTATGAAATCTGATCTCAGGTCAGAATGGGTTAAACTAAAAAGACACACACCACACACACATTTTGCCACCCGCGCCGCAGCAAGCCCTCTCTCCGCTAACAGAGATCAGCCTGTCTGGGTTAGCATAGCGGAGCATAGCGGAGCCGAGCGCTGCTGCTGCCGTAATGGATCTGATGAATGGGTAAAAAACGGCACTCCACGAGAGCGCTGCGTGATAAAAGAGCATTCACACACAGTCGCTATTAGCAATTCATGAGACAATAGCCTTCCTCTGGCTGTCTGGAAGTACTGCGCACGTCCGCCCGCCCGCACACACACACAGGCACGCATGTGCACACACAAACGCGTACGCACACGTACACGCACACACATAACACAAGCACACACACACACACACACAGCTACAGTATATACAGTATGTGTTTCCTACAATATTACATATAATATTACATATTTTACACTTTGTCCCGGTGGTGGAAAGTGACTACTCTAAGTACATCTACTCAAGTATTTGTACTTTGTACTAGTTACATTGTAGATTTTTGATTGTGACAAAAACTTTATGCTACATTAACAACATTTAGCATGTGGTCTAATAATCAGAAACCATGCAGCTGATCAGAATCAAGTATTTGGTCATTCACAGACAGCATGGTCCCTGTGGCACATGCTACAGCCTCATAACGACCCTAATTAGACATTTATTGAAATCAGCTTTCCGAGTAATTACCTCACCCGCGCAGTGGCCGACGCAAACCCACCCGCAACGTCCCCTGTCGGGTGCTGATTTGTGTGCGAGTGTGTGTGTGTGTGTGTGTGTGTGTGTGTGTGTGTGTGTGTGTGTGTGTGTGTGTGTGAGTGTGTGTGTGTGTGTGTGTGTGTACGCGAGTGCGCGCGCGAGAGAGAGGGGTCATTTGTCAACTGGCTCAGTGCTCAGAGTTGACAGCTATAGAAACATTAGATATTGCCGTGTGTGTGCCCAAGGACACTATAGCACAGAGATAGATGGTTAGAACTTATAGGAGTAAGAAAGTTACACACAGCACCTTCACGCTCCGTGAGAGAGCTGGAACCAACGGTGGACACTGTTGTGACGGGAGGTACATTTAATAAGTTTGTACCTACTTTTGAGTTTGTTTTTTTATGTTCAGGGGCAAATATATATAAAAAAAAAAAAACATTTATGTATATATATTATTAAACAAAGCAATATTGCCTCATCAAAATTGGTATTGTGATATTATTGTCAATTACTGTACTTGCATGAGAGGCAGAGAGGTGGTGGAGCTATAGCTGCTTTAGCAGACAGTTTGAGAGTCCAATGGAGTTAAGAGGTTTTGTCAGAAGCGCTTTTCTTTGTACTTTTCACTGGTTCAATATTATTTTTGAACAACACACAGATATTGAGAGAGAGAGAGATAGAGAGAGAGAGAGAGAGAGAGAGAGAGAGAGACAGAGAGAGAGAGAGAGAGAGAGGGCTGCTGTTTGTACACCAAGAACGAAAGCTCACAAAAGGCTCGGACAATATTGTCTCAGAGACGAGAGGCTTCTGATAAAAGCACCGGTTTGTTGGGTGAACATTTGTCGATGTTATTTTCATGCTTTATAAACTTTATAAGTGTCTGTGCTTTTTTCTCGACACCTTTTGGGAACGGTCCCTCTCCTCCATCATCTTTGCGCTTTTCACCCTAAGGCTCACCTCCTTCTCCACTGACTGAGTTGACGCTGGTTGGCTGTCCCTGCAGGTTCAGGCAGGGACAAGCACGTAACTTTGGGAAAGTGTCATAGTATAGCTTGTTTACAACTGAAACGGACTTCCTTATCAAAATAAGAGCCACATGTAACGATTAGTCAACACTGGTTTTATTTCTAAGTCTACTTACAGGACATTTGAGTTCCTTTTTGAATGCCTGTCAGATTTCTCTACATAACTGTCTCAGCTGTTGGTGCGCAAATGCGCACTGGCGCATCGGTTGTGTGCCCCCCCTGATTATTAATAACATCTAAACATGTAACATGTAAACACAACATGAACATAGTACACTTATTATGCATACCGCATTCTCGCCAAGAAATATTTTCGAGTAAAAAAACCCGAATGGTTCAAGGCCTTAAAACCTCTTAAACCCCAGGGGGGTCCAGGGGGGAGTTGGAACCTGAGACCTTGACCAGCCCCATTTACCCGCTGAGAGCTGTTCATGAGGTGGACAGCCGCTGCGCCCACCGGTGGGGGCAATGGGGCTCAAGAAGTTTTAATTAAGATTCAAGTGCCAACCCTAACGTGCGAAGGTTCGAGGACAGCCTTAGTGTGTGTGTGAGTGTTATGTGTGCGTTTCTTTGACAGAGACAATACAAAGAAACGTGCGGCGAATCTCCACGGCACACAGATATACATAACTAATGACGACGACTCACTTTAACGCACAGTCAAATCTGCAGCGTCGATTAATCCCCTGGTTAAGTGTGCAAATGGAACCATTTGGTTCCATTTGTACAGTTAAATTAACAGTTAGACGAAACACTCAGGATTTCACAGTAGTAGCAACAGTGGCCCAATGGGCCATTTCTAATGGCTTGCATTTACTTTGCAAAGTGCTGAAGTCTGTTAAAACACTTTGATATATTGTGAGCCGGGCCGTGTAAATACGTGCGTACGCACACGCACACACACGCACACACACACACACACACACACACACACACACGCGCACACACACACACGCACACACACACACACACGCACACACCAACGCGCCCTCTGAAGTCTCACCTCGGCTCCACTTTAAGTGTCGATCTTAACTGGCGCGACGCGTTTAAAAAACATCGCTGTCACACTGCCGCTGATTAATGTATAACGTCTGCCTCGCACGGAAGTCTCAAGTGTCCCGTCCCCCCCCCCCCAACGCCACCCCCCCCCCCCCCCCCCCAACTGGGTCGCCTCGCCTGCCCATGGCGGGTGTGTGTGGTGCGGGTGTGTGTCGTGCTGGTGTGTGTCGTGCAGTGTGCACTGTGTGCAGGGAGGTTGTGCATTCCTCCCTATACTACCTACCCCCGCGTCCGTCAAGGTTGTGGACGTGGCCATAACGGCGATGGCTAAGTGGCGTTAATTGAAAACGACGTCCCGCAATAACCGTTCCGCTTAATGGAGGCCATTTATCAACGCGGCGCCCATCAACTATAGCAGGAGTCACACAGAGAGAGAGAGAGAGAGAGAGAGAGAGAGAGAGAGAGAGAGAGGTGGGGGGAGGGAGAGAGAGGGGTGTGGGGGGGAGAGGGAGAGAGAGAGAGAGAGAGAGGGTGTGGGGGGGAGAGGGAGAGAGAGGTGTGTGGGGGGAGAGAGAGAGGGAGAGATAGAGAGAGAGGGAGAGATAGAGAGAGAGAGAGAGAGAGAGAGAGGTGGGGGGGGAGGGAGATAGAGGGGTGTGGGGGGAGAGGGAGAGAGAGAGAGAGAGAGAGGGTGTGGGGGGAGAGGGAGAGAGAGGTGTGTGGGGGGAGAGAGAGAGGGAGAGATAGAGAGGTGTGTGGGGGGAGAGGGAGAGAGGGAGAGAGAGAGAGGTGTGTGGGGGGAGAGGGAGAGAGGGAGGTGTGTGGGGGGAGAGGGAGAGAGAGAGGTGTGTGGGGGGAGAGGGAGAGAGAGAGGTGTGTGGGGGGAGAGGGAGAGATAGAGAGGTGTGTGGGGGAACACCTTGTGCCCAACCCTCATGGGTTTATAAGACACCATTTTCACAATTGCAATTACAGCATGTTTTTATATTACATAATCTATGCATATTTACAGCATGTTTACATGTTACATAATTAATGATATTACAACTCAGATTCATACAGAGTACTCTGTATACTCTTCTTTCCCAAGCTTGACAGATAAGATCTGCTACAAGTCCCTTTGGCAAAACATATCTCCATTTTTACATAGTCATATAAATATATACTTTGGAGGGTAACATGGAGGGTAGATCTGTTACACCTTTGAATTTGAATCCTGAAAAGTAACAGTTAACCTATTTTGGGCGGGGACCCCTTTTGGTGTTTTAAACATTAAGTTATAATTTAGCTATTGAAAAATAGCAGACCTATACAAGCTCATAGCGCGCCATGCACTCATGAGCTTGTAGGTCTGCTATTTTTGAAAAATCGTGAAAATGCGGCACAAACCTTTGAATATATTCTTCAGAGCGAAACGTTTTTTCACTCATATCTTTGCTTCTGAGGGGGTTCCTGCAGGAATAACATATTTTCAGGCCAATTACATTATAATTTTTGGGGTCCAGAATTTAGAATACATTTTAAAAATATCGGCGTCAGGCCTAAATGGGTTAACCCGAACCCTTTTGGACATGAAGTTTCCATCCAACAGAGACAATTATGGTCTGAGAGAGAGAGAGAGAGAGAGAGAGAGAGAGAGAGAGAGAGAGATACCTTGGAGATGAATCAGTCACACCTGCACACACAATCTCCACTGCAATTGACATTTTCAGCCCTTTGACTTCTGCCTCAAATTCGGAAATTCACTTACCGAGCCTTGTGTGCCGCATGCGCGGTAGCCGTTTGCCTGTGTGTGTGTGTGTGTGTGTGTGTGTGTGTGTGCACGCGTGCGTGCGTGCATGCGAGTGCCACAGATAATAACCGAAGGACTTAGACGAGACAACACTGAAGTAATTGTTTTTGGAGCCAATAATTAAAAGTCAGAGCTCAGCTTCAGTTGGTAAAAAAAACGAAAAAAAGAAAAAAAACAGTAATCTTGCTGCAGTCATGGATGGAACTCAGACCTGCATTTCAACAGCCTTCACATTAAGACAATTACACAAAGTCAGCCAACTATCACTTCTAAGAATAATATCAAAGGATTACAGGACTTCAGCAGGATTTGGTAAAAAACCTGTGCACACATTGTCATCCTCAATAGTACACTGGGCTTACTGTGACAGTGGCTTAGGTCTGCATGAGAACAGACACAGACTGGAACAATACAGCGAGGCGCGATATTATTATGTTTAATGTTTTACATTAAACAAAGAAAGAAAAAGAAGAAAGAATGCTGAGAGAGAGAGAGAGAGAGAGTTGAGAACCTGCTTAATAACTAATTTCCTTTTACTTATAAGGATTTGCAGAATTCAAATTCATGTCAAACCCCTTGCATAGAAAAATTATGTGTGACACACACACACACACACACACACACACACACACACACACACACACACACACACACACACACACACACACACACACACACACACACACACACACACACAAACATTCTGCCTCTTACAGATAAGCCATCCTAAGACTCAAAGCCAGTGCTGACTGTAAAAAGATAGCTTCCGTACAATGAATTCATTGTTTTATTTCCATGTGGGTGAGGTCTATATATCTGCGCTCGCATTAACCGCCCCGTTCAGTCTGAGAGGAACGGGTGACAAAGAAGACCCTTATCCAGATGTACCAAATGTACACTACAGTCCTTCATTCACTCCATGGCTCGTACACAGAAAACCACACGTGTGTGAACTGAGTGGTGCAATCCCCCCCCCCCCCCCTCCCTCTCTCTCTCTCTCTCTCTCTCTCTCTCTCTCATTAGAGACACAGCACTACCCCTCTCTCTGTTTCTGGCGCCCCCTACTGGTATAAATAAGTCACATACTCGTGCTCATTTACACAGGTACCTACACACGTACACAGGTACACGGACATTGCTGGTTGTAGGAGTGGTTACACCACTCAAAAATACCGAGTGTTAAATAAACCAAATGGACCCTATTATACACTATACTATTGCGTCTGTTCAATGCTTGTCCTGCTTTTGTGACCTTTGTGAAAGGCGGGTCTCCATTCTATAGAACCAGTATAACCCTATAGAAACATATCCTTATTTGATCATTAATTCACTGGAGAAGACATGCTTTCCTGCATGGTTTTAATTCAATGGGTTAACGCCAAGTCTGCTAAAAGAAGCCGGGAGGGACATGTGTACTACACAGAGCACCTTGTTATGGAAAAATAAATACTTTCTGCTTGTATCAAATCCTCCATAACGACACCAGTCACGACTGAGTCTAATAGAACACTAGTGTGACTTACGGAAAAGTATAGCTGAATTAATTAACTGGCTATAACTAATAGCCCCAGTCTTAAAATGTCTATTGAAATATTTCTTCTTCAGTTCATTTCATACTGTAGTGTGTAGTGGCATAATTACTTTCCTTCTTCATCATTTTAAAATCGGGGTACGTCAAGTGGTTCCCAAAGTGGGGTCCGGGGACCCCCAGGGGTCCTTGAGGGAGTTCCAGGGGGTCCCCATGCTAAATGATAGTTATGAACCAAATGGACGCTTATGGGTCTGTAACTCTGAGTGTACAATAGCAGATCTGCTGCAAAGAGGTTTAGGTATAAGAGAGGGAAAGAGCAGACCAAGTATACACAGAGCCAACGTTCAAGTTGAGTAAGTATGGAATGTTTAAATGTAAAAATACACATGAACGTGAATCCAGCATAAGGTAAACAAAACAAACAAACACAAAACACGGATGATATAGTGCCGGCAATCAAGTCTATATGAAGCTATCTACTGTATGTACAGTATGAAGTCTGGGACTGTGACAAAGGTTGAATCAGTTTAATTAATACAATATGTAGTGGATTCCCTGCTTCATCTCTCTTTTTCTGTTTAAAAACAACATGTAGTGGAGTCTTCGGCGCCACGCGCAAAAAAAAAAAAAAAAAAACGCAAGAAAGAAACCTCTCCCATCCCCCATCCCATCAATCGCCAGCCGCTTTTGAAAAGCCACCACTTGTAGAGTATATTGTCCTCGCATTGTCCCACAGACCTTCCTCCACCTTCCTCCCTCGTCGAGGGGGGGGGGGGGGGGGGGGGGGGGGGGGGTTAACCCAACCAGGACGGGAACCCCTTTTGGTGTTTTAAGCATTATGTCATACCTTAGCTATTGAAAAATAGCAGATCTACATTCGTATAGCGTGGCACTTAAAGTCTGCTATTTTTGAAAAATCGTGAAAATGTGGCGCAAATCTTTGAATATATATTCTTTGCAGAGCGAACGTTTTTTTAACTCAAATCTTTGCTTCTGGTTGGGTCCCTGGAGGAACTATACATACAGATGGGGGTCGGCGGCCAATTACATATATGTTCTGGGGGGTCCTTGACATGAAATATTGAGCCCCACTACTGACATAGAAACATAGGCATTTCAGAAAAGTGTCAAGATTTAGAAGACCTTTTTAAAATGTCGACGGCAGGCCTAAACGGGTTAACCCATTCTGAACGGGAACCCGTTTTGGTGTTAGCATCATGTTGTGCTTTAGCCATTGAAAAATAGCAGATCTACAAGCTCATAGCGCGCCACCGAGTGGCGCGATACGAGCTTGTAGGTCTGCTATTTTTTAGAAAAATCGAAGAACGACTGACATTTTTAGAATCTGATCTCAGGTCAGAATGGGTTAATCGGACCCAGTGTGTGTCCCAGTGGAAACCTCGTGTGAATCTGATCTCGGGTCAGAATGGGCTAACAGCACGGCGAGCACAAACAAGGCTGCAACAAGAAGGGGCACTTTGGGTCAGAAAATAAATTATTTTCCATAATGTCCTCGACATGGCTGGCTTTCTCCTTGTTAACCCATTCTGACCTGAGATCAGATTCATACGAGGTTTCCACGGGACACACACTGGGTCTGATGAACCCATTCTGACCTGAGATCAGATTCTAAAAATGTCAGTCGTTCTTCGAATTTTTCAAAAATAGCAGACCTACAAGCTCGTATCGCGCCACTCGGTGGCGCGATATGAGCTTGTAGATCTGCTATTTTTCAATAGCTAAAGCATAACATGATGCCAACACCAAAATGGGTGCCCGGTCAGAATGGGTTATCAGACTGCGTGGAGCTTCAGCGTCAGTGTGGAAAATTGCGTTGCTAGGGAACAGCTTCGGTCCGAGTTTATTTCCCCGTTAGCTTGGTGATATTCACAGTGTGTGGGGGGGGGTTGTGGGGAACCACCACAACCCCCACAACCAAAAACCCCCAAACTGTGCACACTTAAACCCATTTAGGCCTGACGTCGAAATTAAAAAAAAACGTTCGCTCTGAAAGAATAGATACCTATTCAAAGATTTGTGCCGCATTTTTTACGATTTTTCAAAAATAGCAGACCTAGAAGTTCTATGAGCTTGTAGATCTGCTATTTTTCAATAGCTATGACAGAATGCTTGAAACACCAAAAGGGGTTCCCGCCCAACATGGGTCCGATACCTGACATGCCTGACTAACCTACCTGACTAACCTACCTAAGAAAAGTGAGCGACACCCACAATACTAGAGGGAGTGATATAACAACAATCTCGTACCACCCACTTTCTCAAAACGAATATTGGTAAATTCTCCTTCTACAGCACCGCCACCAAGCGTGGAATAACCATGACCCCCCTCCCTCAAAAAATGCATTTGCATCTTTTAAAAACAGGCCCTGAGTGAAAACCACCTTTCAGCATAAAATGAGGCAATTCTCCTGAATGCATGCGTTGGATAAGGCGTGGAAATGGGTGGCAATTTTGCATTTCTTTCACCATATAGTAAATGCTGCATTCATTCATTCATGCATTCGTGGTCTGGAGAGGGCAGTTGTTTTACAGACGGGTTAACCCATTCTGAACGGGAACCCCTTTTGGTGTTAGCATCATGTTATGCTTTACCTATTGAAAAAATAGCAGATCTACAAGCTCATATCGCGCCACCGAGTGGCGCGATACGAGCTTGTAGGTCTGCTATTTTTGAAAAATTCGAAGAACGACTGACATTTTTAGAATCTGATCTCAGGTCAGAATGGGTTCATCAGACCAAGTGTGTGTCCAGTGGAAACCTCGTATGAATCTGATCTCAGGTCAGAATGGGTTAAAAGGGCCTAAGGGGCTCAAACCCCCCCTTTGATGTCTACGTGCACGCACCTACAAACAGATGCTTATTGGTCTGCGGGAAGCGCTCGGCAAACGCAGACATTGTGAAAGTAAAAACCCTCGGACAGAAAGTTTCAGCCTAGAGAAGAGAACATGTCCTCGGCAGGACAAAGCTGCTGCAGAGAGAGAGAGAGAGAGAGAGGCATGTCTAGTAGTGTGTGTGTGCATGACCACACGTATGTATGCACTTGCACTTATGCCAGTGTATGTGTGAGTAATGTGCACGTGCGTGCGTGCGTTCCGTACCTCTCTCCCGTGGACGTGGCCTTCCTCTGACACAGCACCGCCAGAGAGCTGCTCCCCGGCACCATGTCCTGTTTTATCTCCCACGCAACCAGGTTGCTGGGTTTCACCGACAGGAAGTTGAGGCCGGCCTGGAACCACGCCCTGCACACGGGGCGAGAGAGAGAGAGAGAGAGAGAGAGAGAGAGAGAGTCAAGTACATTTTATTTATAAAGCACATTTAAAAACAGCCGTTGACCCAAAGTGCTTACAGAACAAATATCCGTAGTGCATATAGTAAGAAAAAAACAATAGCAATAGTACAAACATACCAACAATTATGGAACAAGCTATGTCAAAGGCCAGACTAAAAAGGTAAATAGGTTTTCAATTTGGATTTAAAAAATCTCAAGGGTGGCGCTAGCTTTATTGTGAAAAGGAAGGCCTTTCCATAGTGTCGCCAGAAAAAGCCAGTTAACCTTATGTTTTTTTTATATTTTTTATCCCAAGATTTTGTAACCCATTTTACACCCCTGTGTCTATCGTCTAATGTGATCCTGGGCTCTACACACCCTCCGCCAACCTAGTTGACAAGGGGAGAGCAACGGGCTTGAACTCAAGCTTCCTTCATGCCTGAGTGTCCAAGTGTCTCCTTTACACCTGACAGGGGGAGTTTCCTGGTTGGACGTAGCGCGTGGAAGGAACACGTTATTACCAACCAGTTCCTTTCCCCTCCATCAGGCGCCCCGGCTGGCCAGGGGGAGGCAGTTTAGAGACCAGGATTACTGCATGTTTGGATACAGAATGTTACAGGTAGCCAGTGCAGTGTTGCCTGCAGTGCAGGAGTGATGTGTGGACGTTTCTTGGTTCCAGTAATGAGTCTATACAGTAGCTGTGGCATTTTGAACTCTCTGTAATGGCGGACTGGGGCAGCCCCAGACATAAAGAGTTGCAGTAGTCTAAACGTGAGGTGATGAATGCATGGGTTACTGTAACTAAGTCTGCGTGAAATGGGTTTTAATTTGGCGATGGTTTCTAAGCTGGTATAAAAAGAACTTTAGAACATTGCTAATTGGTTTGTTAAAAGTTTGCCCTGAGTCGAAAAAGAGTCAAAGACTATGGGTTTCTTACTTCTTTCTTACTATTTTTACTATATATATATATATATTTTTTAATAGTTCTCCTAGCCAATCTGCATTGACACCTTGTATAAGTCCAGTATAAGTAAAAGACAAGTCATTTTACACTTGTTTGCATGCTGAAAATAGCAGATCTACAAGCTCACAACACGTCGCAGCGCGACGCGCTGTGAGCAAGTGTAAAATCAGTCATTATGTCGGCAAAAAACTGGACTAACACTAAAACATTACTAACACTAGACTAAACTAGACTAACACTAAAACATTACTAACACTAGACTAAACTAGACTAACACTAAAACATTACTAACACTAGACTAAACTAGACTAACACTAAAACATTACTAACACTAGACTAAACTAGACTAACACTAAAACATTACTAACACTAGACTAAACTAGACTAACACTAAAACATTACTAACACTAGACTAAACTACACTAACACTAAAACATTACTAACACTAGACTAAACTAGACTAACACTAAAACATTACTAACACTAGACTAAACTAGACTAACACTAAAACATTACTAACACTAGACTAAACTAGACTAACACTAAAACATTACCAACACTAGACTAAACTAGACTAACACTAAAACATTACCAACACTAGACTAAACTAGACTAACACTAAAACATTACTAACACTAGACTAAACTACACTAACACTAAAACATTACTAACACTAGACTAAACTACACTAAAACTAAAACATTACTAACACTAGACTAACACCAAAACATTACTAACACTAGACTAAACTACACTAAAACTAAAACATTACTAACACTAGACTAAACTAGACTAACACTAAAACATTACTAACACTAGACTAAACTACAATAAAACTAAAACATTACAGGTGACTAAAATGTGACTAAAACTAAATGAAAACTATTCAAAAGACTAACTAAAAATCAAAGTAAAAAACAACAACGCTACGCTGCTCTCTCCACTAATTACTCCCTTCTGCTCCCTCCAGGTACACTCTGTCTCCTGGTATATTTACTCTGTCTCTTGGTATATTTACTCTGTCTCTTGGTATATTTACTCTGTCTCTTGGTATATTTACTCTGTCTCTTGGTATATTTACTCTGTCTTTACTCTGTCTCTTGGTATATTTACTCTGTCTCTTGGTATACGAGTGGATGTTTTTCTCACATATATTTTCTTCTCCTCTCTTCAGGTTGTCTAATCCTTCCCAGAGTGCTTTGCGTTATGTATCACCTTGACAAAACACCCCCCCCCCCCACCCTCACCCTCACACACACACACACACACACACACACACGCACGCACGCACGAAAACAAACGCCCATTCACATACGCGCAAATGTGTGCAACTTACTCCTGCATGTATACAGTAGCAGAAACACTACCCACATGCACACCCACGGACACATGGAAGTATACACATACACACGCCTATGCAGAAATACATTCACATAAACACAAAGACACATACGTATACAGTATATATAGACGCACTCGCACACGTGCGCACACACACACACACACACACACACGCGCCTATGCAGAAATACACAGATATACACGCAATACACAATATGGACAGACAAGTCACACATGCACACACACTCACACTAGCACTCACGGCATCCCTGTTTACGGCATCACTTATTAACCGTGTTTGCCAAACAGTACAGAGTACACAAACCAACCTGTGCTCCTCAGGTGTACATGAACGTTTGTGATGTTTGGACAGAATATGTAGGAGCGATATAAACATGTTTTAATTTACTGATGAAGGCCATTCTGGAGCAGAGGTTTTGGAAATGGAGTGTGTGTGTGTGTGCTCATGCAGTTTGGTGTCTCTCTCTCTCTCTCTCTCTTCTCTCGCCAGAGAATGTTAACAAAATGTGTCATGCTGGTCCCTTGCCATGTTCTCTCGGCCTATATACTGTGTGTGTGTGTGTGTGTGTGTGTGTGTGTGTGTGTGTGTGTGTGTGTGCGCGCGCTACACTGTAAACTAATGGCGTTGTGCGTCAAACAGAGGACCCCTCCTGTGAGGACTTGAAAACCCACTCTGCTGGACTCTCTGGACTGAACAACACACACTACACGTTTGGCAAACACTTGAGAGGAAAGACAAGAAAAAACACTCCCTTATCACCCACCACTATGAAGAGAGAGAGAGAGGGGGGGGGGGGGGCGTTCTTTAAAAAGCTGTAAAATATATCGTTTGACCACCCCCCCCTCTCTCTCTCTCATAAGGGAACCACCCTTGATGGAAGGATAATGCTTTGATCTCACAAAGATGTGGGGCGGCGAAACGCCTCGCATGGCGGCCCATTGTGAGCGCGTACAGTTCCTTTGGCCACGGGACGCTATCCCCTGACAGAGTCTTATTGATTTAGGCATTGTTGTACCAAAAACAACAAAAACAACAACAGCATGCAAAGTAACGGAGCGAGAGAATAGAAAGTCCTGGCAGAATTGGACTAGAACTATGGCGTCGACTGCCTTTCTTCATTTTTAAATGACTATGTAAAAATGGAGATATGTTTTGCCAAAGGGACTTTCGTTGTAGCAGCAGATTTGATCTGTTCAAGCTTGGGAAAGAAGGCAGAGTACTCTGTGTGAATCCGAGTTGTAATATAATGAATTATGTAATGTAAACATGCTGTAAAAAAGCATTAATTATGTAATATAAAACATGCTGTAATTGCAATTGTGAAACGGTGTCTTATAAACCCAATGGGTTTATAAGGGCACAAGGTGTGCATGACACGAACATAAATAAATAAACAATCAATCTTCACGGATTAGCAGAAAACACAATTCCCCATGAGTGAAGCCGTTCAGTTTAATGAATAAGGAAGACGTGCACACTAGAGACTGACGTTTTGTCGGGATTCCTGCAGGATTCCCGCGGGATGGGATTAATATTTTTTATTAATGCCGTGATGGGGACGGGACGGGAATGAGAGTCAACAGGAGCGGGAATGACATCTACCTCTGGTCGCGCTGTTCGGACCAAAAGAACAGAATGACATCTACCTCTGGTCGCGCTGCCGGCCAAAAGAACAGAATGACATCTACCTCTGGTCGCGCTGTTCGGCCAAAAGAACAGAAGCACCCATTGTTGTTGTAGTCGTCTCTCAGTGAGACAACATTCTTTTGACTTGCTGACGCAAGTTAGTCAAATGACTAACTAAAAAAAAACAGGAGCGGGATGAGTAATTTCGAGTGGGAGCGTGACCGGATCAGGAGTCATTCTACAGGAGTGGGACAGGATGGGATTTATTTTTTTAAACTCTGGCCCAGGAATGGGACAGGACAGGATTTTTTCTGCGGGAGTGAGACAGGACAGGAGTGAAAGTCCACTCCCGTGTCAGTCTCCAGTGCACACTAGAGGTGGATTTGAAATGTATATGAAGCCAGCAGCCACAACCGAGGGATGAGAACCTTCTATGGAACCGTACAGTATATGAAGCCAGCGGCCACACTGAGGGATGAGAACCTTCTATTGAACCATACAGTATATGAAGCCAGCGGCCACACTGAGGGATGAGAACCTTCTGTTGAACCATACAGTATATGAAGCCAGCGGCCACACCGAGGGACGAGAACCTTCTATGGAACCGTACAGTATATGAAGCCAGCGGCCACACTGAGGACGAGAACCTTCTATTGAACCGTACAGTATATGAAGCCAGCGGCCACACTGAGGGACGAGAACCTTCTATTGAACCATACAGTATATGAAGCCAGTGGCCACACCGAGGGACGAGAACCTTCTATGGAACCGTACAGTATATGAAGCCAGCGGCCACACTGAGGGACGAGAACCTTCTATTGAACCATACAGTATATGAAGCCAGCGGCCACACCGAGGGATGAGAACCTTCTATTGAACCTTACAGTATAGGACTGCCTGTTACAACGAGTGCATCTGATCTGATGCTGTAAAGGGCTTCAGTTTAATTCCACTCATGTTGGTATTGAAGGAATATGATGAAGATAGAGCAGTCGGGGGAGAGAGAGATTCTGTGCGTGCTGGCTTTGTAGTTTGTTCCTACTGTATAGTGCTTCCTGTCTGCCCCAGTTCCACTGTAACCAAACTCTAGGCCTACTGTATGTGAATACAATGATGTAACGAGAACACCTTGCTGGAGGCGGTCTCTCCATACAGGTACACGTCCACATGCCTCTTATGGCCGAGCGGTGGAACCAGTACTCAAATGAAACCGGATCACACGGCTAGTTTTAGAATGAATATCAGGCTCCCCCCGGGCCCCTACACACACACACACACACACACACACACACACACACACACACACACACACACACACACCTGGTGGTGACGCAAGGTTAGCTGAGCGGTAGACTCACTATTTGGTCTCTCTCACACAAGTTGGAATCCCTTGCAGATCTCAGCGTTAAGCTTAAGGATGGCCTCAGGAGCGCAGCAGGAGCAGCAAAGCTTCTATAGCCCCATACACACTGCTAGTGGGGCTCCTAATACTCTGGTACATTTCCTCTAGTGGTAAAACATGGGGCTGGTTTAGTTGGTGGACGGCAGCAAAGTACATTCACTCATGTGTAGACTAGTAACTGTACTCTACTGGAGTATTGGTGGTATTTTTGCATACGTTTGACTTTCCGCTACAGGCCTACACACTATTATATCAGAGAATGTTCTCTCGGCATATATACTGTATGTGTGTGTGTGTGTGGGTGTGTGTGTGTGTGTGTGTGTGTGTGTGTGTGTGTGTGTGTGTGTGTGTGTGTGTGTGTGTGTGTGTGTGTCTGTGTGTGTGTCTGTGTCTGTGTGTGTGTGTGTGTGTGTGTGTGTGTGTGTGTGTGTGTGTGTGTGTGTGTGTCTGTGTGTGTGTGTGTGTGTGTGTGTGTGTGTGTCTGTGTGTGTGTGTGTGTGTGTGTGTGTGTGTGTGTGTGTGTGTGTGTGTGTGTGTGTGTGTGTGTGTGTGTGTGTCTGTGTGTGTGTGTGTGTGTGTGTGTGTGTGTGTGTGTGCGCATGCACGCTACACTGTAAACTAATGGCGTTGTGTGTCAAACAGAGGACCCCTCCTGTGAGGACTTGAAAACCCACTCTGCTGGACACTACACGTTTGGCAAACACTTGAGAGGAAAGAAAAGTACATTCATTGTAGCCTAGTAACTGTATACTTTACTGGAATATTGGTGTTTTTGGATACTTTTGACTTTCCCCTACAGGCCTATATACACTATTATATCAGAGACAAATGTACGTTTGACTACATTTGCAGGAAGGAACATATGAATTAATGATGTTAAATCAATTCAAATCGATTTGTTTTCCGATTAACTGTTGCACCTCTAGCCTATTCTGACCGGGAACCCGTTTTGGTGTTAGCATCATGTTATGCTTTAGCTATTGAAAAATAGCAGATCTACAAGCTCATAGCGCGCCACCGAGTGGCGCGCTACGAGCTTGTAGGTCTGCTATTTTTGAAAAAATCGAAGAACGACTGACATTTTTAGAATCTGATCTCAGGTCAGAATGGGTTAATCAGACCAGTGTGTGTCCAGTGGAAACCTCGTATGAATCTGATCTCAGGTCAGAATGGGCTAGACATGCATACACATCTTTTCTCTGACCCCCCGCCAGGGGAGGTGGTTCGAGGTAGTTTCGTACTTCGGCACGTAAATCACATTTCAACCCTGAGACAGTTTATTTCATTTTTTAATTTATTTTATTAAGTTAAACCCTGCTGGGCTTACACAAGGTACATAAAGGTCCTTCTTTATCAAGGTTGTGACGCGTCCTTCTGGAGTAAATACTGCTCGAGCGTTGCACACCTATTTGTGCTGCTGCTGGGAAATGCAAGGTGAGTGCGCGTGTGCGTGCGCGTCTGCGTGTGCGCGTGTGTTTGTCAGTAAATCAGGGCAGTGCTGGTGATAACTCCGCACACCGTGTTACCTTGAAGCGCATCTGGTCATAGAAGAACAGATTTACAATGGGGACGGAGAGACGGACAACAGACAGTACAGTCAGTACGACAGACAGACAGACAGACAGAGATTTTGTGACTAAAACCATGAAGAAAAGTGTTTGTCGACAAACATTTTCACTCACGAAAACTCATGAACAAGTAAAAATCACACCCGTGTGAACTGAGTGGTGCAATCCCCCCCCTATCTCTCTCTCTCAGTAGCAGGCAACAGTGCAGCACTATCTCTCTATCTCTCTCTCTCTCTGTTTCTGTGAAAGCAGAGGGAAAGACGTGTGACAGGAGGAAGGGAACAAAGAGGGCGACG
>NC_137867.1:44779861-44797361 GCF_963924005.1 Protomyctophum bolini | reverse complement strand
GGGGGGGGGGGCGGACAGCACAGTGTCAATTTTCAAATATATAAATCTTTTTGAAAATAGCAGATCTACAAGCTCACACGCTTGTGTAGCTATGTGGCTAAAGTTAATGTGTGTGTTTGTGATGTGATGTGACCTCCAAAGGTACCTATAAGCCAGTGACATCCATAGGTACCTCTCTGGAAGGAAGAAAGGAAGGAAGGAAGGGAACTGGCTTTCATTTTTTTTGGAATAATTTGGAAATGGGCCTATATAATTATTAATCTCCCCCTTTGAATAGTGGGCTTACGTGTGCAGATTTCCAAACATTTGGAATATAGTTCCCGAAGCTATGGATGGAATTAAAAAAAGATATGTGTTACAGATGGCAATCAGTGGAGCAGCAAGTTTTAGCAAACCAGGCACCATATTGTCCTGGCCGGTGGATCTGTTCGCATCAATATGAGTTAAACTCTTTGAATGAAAAGGAATCTCTGTTTTCCTCCACTGTGGATGTGCTTGAATCAGCTGCAGATACACCTCCTGCAGAGGGATCTTTAAAAAAAAGCTTTCCGGCGGTTATAAAATGTTGATTAAAGAAATCACACATCAGGTGTTTATCAGTAACAGGGCCAGCCTCTGTGTCTAGAGATGTTGGCAGTGCAGTGCATGTATCGAGTGCTGGCCTTTTCTTCATTGCCATCAGCCTTGCACCTTAGGAGGAGTGTAGGAGCCAAAGCTGACCTAGAGCCATGTTGAGTGATTTGTAACTTTGTTGCATTTTTGTTTATTATTATTCAGTATTTGCTTTTTGTTATTTTGGTTTGTTTATTAACATTAGTTGTTTGTTGCAGTATTGTGAGCGATATAACAGCTACTGCGCATGTGCCTTAAGGCAGTGACGTCAGATAGAGAAAAAGGTGAATGAAACATGTAGTTGAGGCAACAGTGGAAGTGTGGAACGATACAAGTTTTTGACCGTAAACAGTTCGGAAAGTAAAGCCAAGGAATCGTGTTTTGTTATCGTTTTTTGATACTGGTTAAGCCAGTCATTATTTTCAAGTGGATATATGCCTTTTGGGAGAAGCTCAGGAGGAGGATTCTGTGTTTGGATGGAAATAAGGGACTGGACTTTTCAATAAATTCCTTTGGAGTGCACGACTATGGTATCCGCCTTTCTTTGTTCTGTTGCGAGTCAATACAAAAAGTTCTGCTAAAGATGAAATCGCCATTACATCAAGTCAAAAACTTCGTTCTCTGCGGAACATGTCATATGGAATGTGCGATGGACTAAAAGAAATCCAGGAATTAGCCCACCCCACCCTGTATGGAAGGTGCAATGGAATTGTAAGATCCAGGAATTAGCCTGTTCCCAAAAACGGAAAGACAGTTGATGCTTCAACTGTTCATTGGAACTGACGTGTGCTGTGGTGGAAGTGACCCCATAGTGGAAATATAAGCTGAAGTGTTCCTGAAACTTGAAAGTGCCACGGTGAAGTAGAATCAACGTTGACATATTTCTAGCGTGGTCACAACCGTCATCAAAGAAAATGACGCAACAAGAAAGGGACGCCAATGGTGTAGTTCCCGAGTTTGACCACAGGATGTCGCAGTTGTCCGCAGACAACCCTGAGGAGAGATTGCAGCAGTGTATAAATGCACGGAGAGGCAAATTAAGACTGCTGACTGCAAAATCGAACTACATGGAGTCTCACATGGTCTCTGATGCCTATGCGCAGGAGATTGAACAAGGTGAGATGAAACAGTACAAAAAGCTTGTTGAAGAGTTCAAGGAAGCCAACAGTAATGTGCTGTATTATTTAAATGAAGAGGAAACGCAGGCAGACCAAGTGAGCTGGTTTATGCCCAAATTACAGTGTTGTCAAGAGTTCATTCAAACTACATATCAGTGGGTTCAGGATACAAAACTGCATTTGGAACTCAGGCAAACTAGTGTCAAAGATGTGGCACCCAATGACAGTATTTCAAACGTGTCACAGACAAAGAGGAGGAGCGAGGCTGGTTCTGGACGGTCTGGAAGGTCTGGAAGGTCTGTTGCTTCATCGGCAGCTTCAGCACGCCTGAAAGAGGAGGCAAATGAAGCAGAGCTCATTGCAAAAGCAGCGTCACTGAAGGAAATGCAAGCGTTGGAGCAGAAAGAAGTGCAGATACGTGCTGATAAAGAGCGGCTGGAGCTGGAAACAGCATTGGCTGTATCTGCTGCTAAAATAAAAGTGTTCAAAAAAAATGAAGCACATGAACAACGTGACGGCATGAATGACTATGCACGAGCCATGACAAGTGCATTGCATACTGCAGGAACACAAAGCCATGTTAAGAGTGAGTATGTTTCCTCAGGATCTAAGCTTAAGCCCGATAGCATGCTATTCACACCTGCAGTAAAGCGCAAGGTGCCTAACACACAACAGAATATTACGTTTTCACCTACTGTAAAGCCGACAACACAGCATAACGACACAAGTGAGTTGTACAGAGTGATGCAACGACAGACTGATATCACAGAGCTCCTTGTGAAGAACCAACAATTGTCCCGCTTGCCACAGAGAGACATTCCTCTATTTCATGGAGATCCACTTGAGTTCTTAACATTTATAAGAGCTTTTGAACATGCTATTGACTCCAGAGCTGAGAGCAATGAAGACAAATTGTACTTCCTGGAGCAGTACACTAGAGGAGAACCAAGGGACCTGGTAAAGAGTTGCCAGCACATGACAGCAAGTCGTGGATACAGTGAGGCACTGCGACTGCTTCATGATCGTTATGGAAATGAGCTTAAAATAGCTTCATCACTAATAGAAAAGGCATTCAAATGGCCTCAAATCAGGTCAGAAGACGGAAAAGCGCTAAGCACCTTCGCACTATTTCTTCTGAGCTGTCGCAACACGATGGAGGACATCAAGTTTATGGACGAGCTTGACAATCCAACAAACATGAGAGTCATAATCTCAAAGTTGCCGTACAAAGTCAGAGAGAAGTGGAGGGGCTTTGCATTTGACATCCAAGAAAACAGGGGTCGCAGAGCCAGATTTGCTGACCTAGTTATTTTTGTAGATCGGCAAGCTAAACTCATCATGGACCCACTCTTTGGAGATCTAATGGATGCTGCCACAAGTGAAAAGAAAGAAAAAGGAAAACAAGGATCCGGATATGGAATAAAGAAAGAAGTAAAGAAGGGACGTAGCTTTGCAACCAGCATTGCTACAGTTGAGAAAGAGCATATTAATGCACCAAAGTCAAGGGCTGAAGCTAAAGCACCTGTCAGTGCCTTCACTAAACCATGTTTGTGTTGTGAGAAAAATCACACTCTGGAAGAGTGTTTTAAGATGAGAGACAAAACACACAAAGACAAAATAGAGTTTCTCATGAAAGCAGGACTGTGTTTTGGTTGTCTTACTAAAGGTCACCGCAGTTCTATCTGCAAAAAACGAATGACATGCCAAGTCTGTTCACTGAAACACCCCAGCATGCTACACTTTGCAAGACAAGAGAGGCCTGACAAGGAAAACATGGATGAAGAAAATGAGGAAGATGGCACCACAGAGCACACCACAATAACCAGTGCAATGGTGGCAATTAACAGTGAAACTAGTGCCCGTACTGGGGCCGGAGATGACCTCATTCTTGCTATAGTACCAGTCCAGGTCAAGTTAAAGAAAGGCAGCAAGATAGTTGAGACCTACGCGTTCATGGATCCTGGCAGCTCTGCTACCTTTTGTACCAACAAACTAGCAAGCCAGTTGAATATACAAGGAAGACGCACAGAACTTGATTTGACCACCATGAGTTCTAAAGTACGGGTGGAAAGTTATATACTTACTGACATGGAAGTTAGCGGGCTCCAAAGCAACAACTTCATAGACTTACCCAAGGTCTTCACTCAAAAGAGCATTCCTGTGACACGGAGGAATATTCCATCACAGAAAGACATTGAAAAGTGGCCATATCTCAGTGAAGTCACTTTACCTACCATCAATGCCGACGTGGGACTTCTCATTGGAACCAACATCCACAAAGCATTAGAACCATGGCAAGTGATTAACAGCAGGGACAATGGGCCGTATGCTGTTAAAACAGCACTAGGATGGATAGTCAATGGACCACTCAAGGAACATACAGACACTGACACAGAAAGTGATGCATGTACGCAGGTCACAGTGAACCGTGTGTCCATTGAAGATGTGGAGCAGCTGCTAGTACAGCAGTTCAATCAGGATTTTCCTGAGCGTATGTGTGATGAGAAGCAAGAAATGTCACAAGAAGATAAACAATTCATGGACTCTGTGACAACCTCTGCATACCATGCGCAAGGGCACCACTACATTGGACTTCCGAAGAAGAATGCAGCTGCCATTATGCCAAATAATCGGAGCGCTGCTGTGCAAAGAGCACTAACCCTTAAACGAAAACTCTGTAAAAATCCTGGATTCCAACAGGAGTACAATGCTTTCATGAGTGACATGATTAGCAAAGGCTATGCAGTCAGAGTACCGGAGGACAAGCTAAGCAAGCAGGATGGAAAAGTGTGGTATGTCCCACATCACGGAGTCTACCACCCTCAAAAGAAGAAACTACGCGTGGTGTTTGACTGCGCTGCTCGTTTCCAAGGGACCTCATTGAATGACGAGCTTCTTCAGGGTCCAGACTTGGCAAACTCCCTGATAGGAGTTTTGCTGCGGTTCAGACAAGAGAATATCGCTGTTATGGCGGATATTGAAGCCATGTATCACCAGGTGAGGGTTCCTGACGGCGATGCCAACCTATTTCGCTTCCTCTGGTGGCCCGACGGAGACACTGGACAAGAAATGGTTGATTACCAGATGACTGTGCATGTGTTTGGCGCAACGTCGTCTCCGAGTTGTGCTAACTTCGCACTAAAAAGGACTGCAGAGGAAAACAGAAGCAAGTCTTCACAGGAGGCTGTGGATACAGTGCTCAATAATTTCTACATAGATGACTGTTTGACATCAGTCAGCAGTGATAGTCAAGCCATTGCTCTGTACAAGGACCTCAAAGCGCTATGTGCCTCAGGAGGATTCAACTTGACTAAATGGACAAGCAACAGTCGTGATTTTCTTGCAACTATACCAGAAAATGACAGAGCTAAGGAGGTGAGAAACGTGGACTTAAGTCAAGATGTGTTGCCGATTGAAAGAGCACTCGGGGTGCTGTGGTGCATAGAGTCGGACACGTTCATGTTCAGGATTAATGTAAAAGACAAACCAGTCACAAGAAGAGGAATCCTGTCAACTGTGAGTTCCATATATGACCCACTAGGTTTCCTCTCTCCATTCATTCTTCCTGCAAAGTGTCTCATGCAGCAGCTGAGCAAAGAGAAGCTTGCATGGGACGAGCCCATCCCAGAGAAGCTGTCCCAGATGTGGTTTGAATGGCTGAAAGACTTACATCAACTGGCTACTTTCTCTGTGAGCAGGTGCGTTAAGCCTGTTGATTTTGGTGCCATTATGACAGCTCAAATCCACCATTTCTCAGACGCAAGCGAGAGTGGATACGGAACAGTCTCACACCTCAGGGTGACAAACGCTCAAGGTGATGTTCACTGTGCATTTCTACTAGGAAAGTCGAGGGTAGCACCCTTGAAGCAAATGACAATCCCTCGGATGGAGTTGGCAGCAGCAGTTGTGGCTGTGAACATCGACAAGATGATAAGGAAGGAGCTGCAACTGAAACTGCAAGAGTCAACATTTTGGACAGACAGCACTACTGTATTGAAGTACATAGCAAGTGACACACTGAGATTCAAGACTTTTGTTGCTAATCGGATTTCCACCATTCGAAACACAACCAAGCGGTCTCAGTGGAGGTATATCAACACCGTGGACAACCCAGCGGACTGTGCTTCTAGGGGGCTCACGGCAAAAAGATTGATGAGTCACCAGAGCTGGATTCAGGCACCATCATTCTTGTGGGAACCTGAAAGTCAGTGGCCAGCCAGATTTCATAATTCTGGGGTTGAAGAGGATGATGTGGAGGTGAGGAAAACAGTCACTGCAAACCTCACACACATAACTGAGCAAACAAACGCTGTGAACAAGCTGTTCAGCTACTACTCCAAGTGGTACAAACTAAAAAAGGCAGTAGCGTGGATGCTTAATTTCAAGGAGATACTCAAGGACCTGAGTAAGAAAAGGAAAGAGTTACAAGCAGCAAGCAAAGACTCCCAAACTGATCCAGACACACAGAAAACTACAGTGGCACAACATATGCAGGCCTACAAGGCAAAAGTTGACAAAGGAGACTTAACTGTTGAAGATCTACAAAAGGCAGAGGCAGAAATCATTCGTTTCAGTCAAAACCAACGGTATCATGAAGAGATTTCAACATTGAAAAAGGGAACACACAACCTGAAGAGGAGTAGCCCTATACATAAGCTAGATCCCATGCTTCTAGACGGGATCCTACGAGTTGGAGGTCGCCTCAGCAAGTCTGCTATGCCAGCAGAGTCTAAGCACCCAGCTATCATCCCAAAGGATCTGCACATCACCTCTCTGATTTTGCAGGATATTCACGAGAAGATAGGCCACTGTGGGAGGAGCTACATGCTGTCACGGCTACGCCAGAAGTTCTGGATTCCTTCTGCAAATTCCACAGTAAGGAAATTCCTGTCAAGCTGTGTCATCTGTAGGAAAATTAACGCCAAGAGAGGAGAACAAAAGATGGCTGACCTGCCAAAAGATAGACTACAACCAGACAAACCACCATTTACGAATGTTGGTGTGGACTATTTTGGGCCTTTTTTAGTCAAGAGAGGACGAGCCAATGTAAAAAGGTATGGTGTTTTGTTCACTTGCCTAACGACGAGAGCAGTGCACATAGAGGTGGCGCACACACTGGACACCGACTCCTGCTTGAATGCAATCCGGCGGTTTGTGTGCAGGAGAGGCCATCCAGCCGTGATGCGGTCCGATAACGGCACCAATCTTGTTGCTGCTGAACGGGAGCTTCGTGAAGCAATACAAAGCTGGAACCAAACGAAGATTCAAGATTCACTCCGTCAAAAAGGAATACAGTGGATTTTTAACCCGCCGGCTGGCTCACACTTTGGAGGGATCTGGGAAAGGCAGATCCGGTCAGTGAGAAAAATACTGAAATCTGTGCTAAAGGAGCAGGTTGTTGATGATGAAGCTCTCCAAACACTATTCTGTGAAGTGGAGGCCATAATTAATGACAGGCCAATCACAAAGTCATCCGACGACTCAAATGACCTTGAGGCCTTAACCCCTAATCACCTGCTACTATTAAAAAGAGAACCACTACTTCCACCAGGACTGTTTGAAAAAGATGACCTGTATTCACGTCGCAGATGGAAACAGGTGCAGTACTTAGCAGAACTGTTTTGGAAGCGGTGGCTACGCGAATACTTACCTCTCCAGCAGGAGCGGCAAAAATGGACACAAGTCAGGCAAAATCTCAAAGCTGGAGATGTTGTCATGATCGTTGATGACTCAGCCCCACGGAACTCTTGGCTCTTAGGAAGGGTCACTCAGACCATTCCGGACTCAAAGGGACTTGTTAGAAGAGTGCTGGTCAAAACAAAGACAAACATTTTAGAAAGACCAGTTGATAAGCTATGCCTTGTGTGTGAAACGGACTCTTAAAGAGACAAAAAAAAGAAAATACATTCTTGAATAATGTGACATGGACACTCAGTTGAAAAATGTTTTATTTTATGTTTGAAGTGAACAGAACAACGGTGTATTTGGCTCTCTTTGTGTTAATGTTTAAATAATTGTCAGCCTTTTTGTCTTCCAATTAGGGGCCGGAAATGTAGGAGCCAAAGCTGACCTAGAGCCATGTTGAGTGATTTGTAACTTTGTTGCATTTTTGTTTATTATTATTCAGTATTTGCTTTTTGTTATTTTGGTTTGTTTATTAACATTAGTTGTTTGTTGCAGTATTGTGAGCGATATAACAGCTACTGCGCATGTGCCTTAAGGCAGTGACGTCAGATAGAGAAAAAGGTGAATGAAACATGTAGTTGAGGCAACAGTGGAAGTGTGGAACGATACAAGTTTTTGACCGTAAACAGTTCGGAAAGTAAAGCCAAGGAATCGTGTTTTGTTATCGTTTTTTGATACTGGTTAAGCCAGTCATTATTTTCAAGTGGATATATGCCTTTTGGGAGAAGCTCAGGAGGAGGATTCTGTGTTTGGATGGAAATAAGGGACTGGACTTTTCAATAAATTCCTTTGGAGTGCACGACTATGGTATCCGCCTTTCTTTGTTCTGTTGCGAGTCAATACAAAAAGTTCTGCTAAAGATGAAATCGCCATTACAAGGAGTTTTGTCCCTAACGTGGAGTGTTGCCGGTTGTCTCTGCTTCGACAGTACTCTCTTTAAAGTAATGTACTCTTAATACTGTACTCAGTACTCTTCTCTTTAAAGTAATGTACTCTTAATACTGTACTCGGTACTCTTCTCTTTAAAGTAATGCTTAAACACACGATGTGTGATCAACATGAAGCACACACACACACAGCACACACTCAAATGCATGCACGTGCGCAAACACTGCTGTGTGTGTGTGTGTGTGTGTGTGTGTGTGTGTGTGTGTGTGTGTGTGTGTGTGGAGGTCGCAAATGCATTTGTAATTACAGCTGCCATATACAGTATAGGTATAGGTTCCTGTGTAGGGCAGATGGGGGCTTTACACGGACGCACGCACACACACACGCACGCACAAAAAACACTGCCCCAGCAATTTACGCCCAATTGACTAAAGGTATTGTGCAATTTGGTGTGTGTGTGTGTGTGTGTGTGTGTGTGTGTGCGTGCGTGCGTGCACATGTGCCAACCCTTTTTAAATTGGACACCTCTGGCATCAGAACACTTACCGCCGATTAGAGTGGCGAGAAGACAGGTCAATAACTCAACACAGAGAGAGAGAGAGAGAGAGAGAGAGAGAGAGAGAGAGAGAGAGAGAGAGAGAGAGAGAGAGAGAGAGAGAGAGAGAGAGAGAGCTCCATCGTACTGAAGCTAAATATTCTGTGTCTAGTTGAAAGGTAAGGAAAGGTGTGAAATGGCTATTAGGGGCTGTTTATTGATTCATTTACCCTAATTATTAATAATAACAGTATTAATCTGTGGAGTCAAACTAAATATAATGCGCCTCAAGGCATATTTTGATCAACGGTCTCTCCTCTGCGGTATCCCACATCAGTACAGCATGGAATTGTGGACCAAATCTTATCCAAAGACAACAAGATATCTTTGGGTCTGATGAGAGGCTAAATCTCCTCAAATGATGGTCCATCCATGACTCAACAAACTGCTGACAATAATGTGTCAGTATAAGAAAAGACTTGGTCTTGTCCGTGCAGGACAATTCTATAGATGTTCTGTTTTACACACCATTATGATGTTCTTGTTTTGGACCGAATTACTTCATGTCAGTTTCCAGGTTTTCTTCAGAACGTGTATGACACTCATGACACTATAATATGGCATATTGAGAGTCCAACTAGTACTAGTGGTTCTCACATTTATTTATTTATTTGCAAGGACCCCCCCTTAACTCTGAGAGTGTACAAGGACCCCCCCTTAACTCTGAGAGTGTCTCTTTAACTCTGAGAGTGTCCAAATGGAACAAAATGGAACCGTGAGGCGTGTTTCATCTGCTACTTTTGCCAAACACTTGCCCCCAGTGTTGTTTTCGTCGACTAAAAATAAGACGAAAAATGTTAGTCGACTGCCTTTTTTCACTGACTAAAACTAAATAAAAACTAAATAAAAACGAATCTATGATGACTAAAACTAAGACTAAATATACTGACAATTTCGTCAACAAATAAAAACTAGACTAAAATGTTAGTAAGGGACTGTAGTGGACAAGAGATCCAGTTTTATGCTGGGTTGCATGCTGAAAATAGCAGATATACAGATTGTATATATCTGCTATTTTCAGCATGCAACCAAAGTGTAAAATATCTCATTACAACGACATCAAGGCCTGTCAAAACACATTTTAGTCGACTAAATCAACTGTAGATTTAGTCGACTAAAATCGTATGACATTTAGTCAACTAAAACTAGACTAAACACTAGAACATTCCAGGTGACTAAAACTAAAATAGAAATTTGCTGCCAAAAACAACACTGCTTGCCCCACAATAGGTTCGCTGCTGTGCAGGGCTCATGTTAAATCAACACAGCTCTTAACCCATTCTGACCTGAGATCAGATTCATATGAGGTTTCCACTGGACACACACACACTGGTCTGATTAACCCAGTCTGACCTGAGATCAGATTTTAAAAAATGTCAGTCGTTCTTCGATTTTTCAAAAATAGCAGACCTACAAGCTCGTAGCGCGCCACTCGGTGGCGCGCTATGAGCTTGTAGATCTGCTATTGTTCAATAGCTAAAGCATAACATGATGCTAAACACCAAAAGGGGTTCCCGCGCAAAATGGGTTAAGAATTGTGTGCAAGGTGGACGCTTAGACATGAACGGCAATCGCCGGAAACACGGAAATGCAGCTCTTCTCCCAGAGTTTTAACAGAGGCTCATGTTTGTTTTCAGATTTTAATCTCTTTTCCTAAAAACTTATACAGCTTAAAGTTCAGCAGGCGTTTGACCAAGACAGCAAGCAGTGAGCTGTTATTTGTTTTCTTATGTATTTTCTTTCTGCTACATTCAGGTCCTGACTTCAAAGGAAAAGCGCCCGGGAGCCAGGGGGGGGGGGGGGAAGCGCTTGCTTATTGAAGCAACCTCCCGTTTGATTGGGGTTGCTGTCAACCGCCACCCAAACAACGCTTCAACCGCCACCCAAACAACGCTGCGGGGTGTTTAATGCAAACACACCCAAACAAGACATGTCTCTCTCTCTGCGTGCGTGTGTGTGTGTGTGTACTTCGAGTAACATAAGTCTACTAGCACTTGGGGTATATGGGATTGTCCCTAAGGAGAGAGTTAAGTGAAAACAGATGACAAATGAGGACAGGGGGGGGGGAGAGAGAGAGAGAAAGAGAGAGAGAGAGAGAGAGAGAGGTGGGCTACAGGAGCATATAGCTTTATAATATCTGGATATACAGTAGGCCCTAGCCTGGCCCCGCCCAGCCTGAATGATTGGTCTAGAGTGGCGGTAACGTGCCGGTCGAAGACAGGCGGTGGATCCGTGTCGCCCCTATTTGCTATCTATTATTTTTTCACTTTTCACTTTGTTCAATCATTGGCTCCGAGAAACATGGAGCAAATTTCTAAGTGGGGGCAACAGGGTTTGAACCGGAGGGCTCAACTGGAATGAAAGAAATGAATGACAGGATGAAATAAAGGTTATGGCCATTTGAGGCATGGAAAAAGGCGGACAGACGAACAGCCAGACAGACAGACAGCCAGACAGACAGCCAGACGTAGAGAGCGAGGGACAATGGGCAGGGAAGACAGTGAGCGAGGGAGAGACGCGTGGAGGCAGCGGGAGGCATTGATCCAATGTGGTTATTGTGGTTTCAGTGGAAGAGGCAGGGCAGTGAGGCATGGCCTTCTCACAGTGGAGAGAGAGACTGGGTGTGTGTGTGTGTGTGTGTGTGTGTGTGTGTGTGTGTGTGTGTGTGTGTGTGCGTGTGTAAGTGCGTGCTGCGTGCATGTGTGCGTGCGTGCGTGCTATCCGTGCGTGCGTGCGAGTGAAAGAGAGATGGGTTCGGAGAAACAAATCTCTTTCAGAAGCATGCAGTGCTATTGATCCAAACTGGTAGTGAATTTAAAACAGTGTCATTCGGTCAGAATGTGAGTGTGTGTGTGTGTGTGTGTGTGTGTGTGTGTGTGTGTGTGTGTGTGTACGCACGCACGCACGTGCGGGCGGTCAAGTTTTGCCCAGGTACCAAAACTTCCTTAGATGGACACACACACACACACACACACAAACACACAGAGAGAGAGAGAGGGAGAGAGTGAGTGCACCATCTCCATAAAAGCGGTGCAGGTTGAAAAGATAGGAGCTTAACCCATTCTGACCGGGCACCCATTTTGGTGTTAGCATCATGTTATGCTTTACCTATTGAAAAATAGCAGATCTACAAGCTCATATCGCGCCACCGAGTGGCGCGATACGAGCTTGTAGGTCTGCTATTTTTGAAAAATTCGAAGAACGACTGACATTTTTAGAATCTGATCTCAGGTCAGAATGGGTTCATCAGACCAGTGTGTGTCCAGTGGAAACCTCGTATGAATCTGATCTCAGGTCAGAATGGGTTAAGAGTCACAACACAATGAATAAGACAGACTGAATTAGAGGAGCTGTTCTCTACGGTCGATTACACGCACGCACGCAGCTAAAATGGAGACACTATATACGGTATGTCTAATTCAACCTACAACTTCAACAGCCAGATGGGCTATTTTGGGATAGTCGTGTAGCTTGTTTCGATCTGCTCAGCAAAAGCGTTCCCCACAATAACAGAAAACTAGTTTTGTTTAAGAAAATTGCCCCCCCCGTCTGTTTTTAGTTCTGTCACCAATGGAACGCCGGATGCTTCTTTGGGTCGGGCTTATCACACACAGCAGCTGTTGGAAGGCACAAAGCACGGCCCAAAGCCTTCACACCGGAGACCCTGAGCTGCTCGCAGACAAGGTATAGCAGCTACCCGACTTGAGCTTTCTGGCGCTGAAATGGAAGTGTGTGTGTGTGTGTGTGTGTGTGTGTGACAGAGAGGTGTGCGGGGTGGAGGGGTGGGTTTAGGAGATCAGAGGAGCAGAGGGGAGACAAGGAAAGAAGACGTATGGTGGATGATTGTGGGTAAACAGGTAGGCGACAGACAGAAAAAAAAGCCAAAGAAAAGAGGGGAACATCACACAGGCAGACAGAGGAAGTGAGATGAACAGAGAGAGAGAGAGAGAGGTATCAGTGTAACATTGTAATTCATAACATTTTCAGAACAGTTGTATAAATAATTCATGCAAGCGAGTTAGGTAAGTTACCTCCTCCTCCTATTGGCATTTAAAGCCTGGATAGCTACAGGCACGAAGGAGAACTTATACCTATTGCTTTTGGCCTCTGGAACTTTTAGGCGAAGGTCCAGGAGGTGTATAATTGTACAACATGTCCAGGAGATGTACTGTACTTGTACGTTTCCCATGCCAATATAGCCTCGTCGAATAGAATTGAGAGAGAGATAGATAGATTGTAATATTGTATATTTTGATAATGGCCAAGGACAGGAGTGGGTGTCACACGTGTGTGTGTGTGTGTGTGTGTGTGTGTGTGTGTGTGTGTGTGTGTGTGTGCATGCATGTGTGTGCACATGCGAGAGAGAGAGAGAGAGAGAGAGAGAGAGATATGCATCTATAAGTGAATACAGTACATATGTGCCTTGCTCGGGGGCCAACACACAGCGTGACGGCTTATACAACTAGCGACCCCAATCCCTTAAAACCATACAGGGAGCAGAACTGTGTCAAATTAACAGAAACAGCTCATTATTCTCTCCTCCTGTTTTAAATCGCTCTCCAGTCTTGTATCACTGTTAAGCCTCATTTATTTGTTGTATACTGTATATACAATATATATATATATATTGTTGTGATGAAAAGAGAGCTCTCTGTCTACCGAGCATTCTTCGTTCCTACTCTCACCTATGGTCATGAAGTGTTCCTATACTCTCACCTATGGTCATGAAGTGTTCCTACTCTCACCTATGGTCATGAAGTGTATCAGAGGGACTGTTCCATAATCTGCTATAGGAACGTCATAGATCCATTGTTCTTACTGAATATAATTCTCTGCGTGTGTAATAAACTGTATGAATACCTCGTTGTGTTGGCATGTTCTCCACGCCTGTGAATCAGCGAATCCTCACCGATCAACCCAAGGTTTAGATGGAGACTTCTAGAGACCAAAATCACAACAGTATTCTGCGCCAAAACAGCGCTGCCTTGTGAGCTTGTAGAGTGACTAACTGTCATGTTCCGGCATGGGACACCGTTGTACCACGGAGTACACCGTAGGCAGGGGACACTGTTGTACCACGGAGTACACCGTAGGCATCGGACACTGTTGTACCACGGAGTACACCGTAGGCAGGGGACACTGTTGTACCACTGAGTACACCGTAGGCAGGGGACACTGTTGTACCACTGAGTACACCGTAGGCAGGGGACACTGTTGTACCACGGAGTACACCGTAGGCATCGGACACTGTTGTACCACGGAGTACACCGTAGGCAGGGGACACTGTTGTACCACTGAGTACACCGTAGGCAGGGGACACTGTTGTACCACAGAGTACACCGTAGGCATTACAAGTGCATTCATATTTCCATCACACCCCCATTAAGGCAATACGACAATTATGGAAATTGTCTTGGTAAACACCCTGCAGTGGGCATGATCATAATCTGATCTACAGAGCTAGATTTATGCGAAATCTTTCCATTTATTAAAAAAGAATAAGAAATAATCCGTAATAATGGCACTGCATGGATCCCAGGGATAAAGGCCGCTATATTTCAGGGTAGAAAGAAACCCACTTAGTAATGACTATTGGAATTGTCTCGTTAATGCAACACATTGAAAGAGCAGTCGTGATGTTTGATTCTACACGTCACGTGTTTCCAGTATTAGAAGCTAGTGTGGGTCACACATACCGATGGCCGTTTGCATGCAGCCAATGAGACCCCATAGAAGGTGTTTCAGGCGATTTGGAGCCTCTCGCTATAGTCTAACAAACAAAAAAAAACGGAAGCTAAAGGGTTGATTAATGACCCAAGGTTTGCTCATCCAAAGAAAAGGCATACAGTACAAGTACAGTATTGAACTCATTAACTGACAGAGTTTAGAACTATATATAGCCTATTGCAGCCTCTTGCCAGCATTTTTTATGTTTTTTTTTACTTTTTTCAAGGCTCGCAGAATGTTTTTGTTCCAACGCCAAATATCTTAAAAGAAAGATGAGAGTCACTATTTTCATCGGCGGGGAATGTGCGTCACCGTTTAGCTGGGGACTATACCTGGAACCTATAAGGACCGCCGGGGGTCCCTGGACCACTGGTTGAGAACCTAAGGACCACCGGTGGTCCCTGGACCACTGGTTGAGAACCTAAGGACCGCCGGTGGTCCCTGGACCACTGGTTGAGAACCTAAGGACCGCCGGTGGTCCCTGGACCACTGGTTGAGAACCTATAAGGACCACCGGTGGTCCCTGGACCACTGGTTGAGAACCTAAGGACCACCGGTGGTCCCCGGACCACTGGTTGAGAACCTAAGGACCGCCGGTGGTCCCCGGACCACTGGTTGAGAACCTAAGGACCGCCGGTGGTCCCCGGACCACTGGTTGAGAACCTAAGGACCGCCGGTGGTCCCCGGACCACTGGTTGACCACTGGTTGAGCGTATATAGCATCGATTAGCACAGCATTTGCGTGAAATGCCACCTAATGTCCCGGTCAATGCACTTCTGTCTGCTAATGTCCAGGCTAATGTCATTGGGTGTTTGTTGGCCCGTGCTAATGTGCTAATTAGAGTGGAAGTGTTCTTAGCCCTGTGCAAAAAATGTGGGCTAGCTGCCAGCCTACTGGGGCCACCCATACACCGCACGCACGCACGCACGCACGCACGCACGCACGCACACACGCACGATCCAAACAGAGGAGACTCAGGACTTCTGGTCACATCTATGCACCAAGTCTCTCGTCTCTGTGTGTGCCCGACTGTACGTATGTGTCTGTAATCCATGTAACTGGAGAACCGTTCACCCCGACCACTTCAGATTCTACACACATGTTCCACACCCCCACAGGGAGGGCAGTGCCCGGTGTCGAGTCAGTCGGTCGGTCGGACCCACGGTTGTCCAGACCCGCCACAAAAAAACCCTCGGCCCGGGCTCTGGACCCGATCTCTCCATATATGGAGTTGGCCGGTTCTGACCTCACAACACTCCATATTTGGGCATGCCTGACACAGAACTCCATACATAGGTATAAAGGGACACAGAGAGACATATATCCAGAAATATCCATATATATGGCCATAAAAGGGACACAGACAGATACATACATGGGTACATGGATCTCCAACTTCCATCGTTCCCGACTCTGTGGCGTACAGAGCCAGGCACCGGTCTAGTATTCTCAGAGTTACACATGGATGCATTAACACCATGTTTTACTGTGTAT
Source organism: Protomyctophum bolini (assembly GCF_963924005.1). Classification (NCBI taxonomy): domain Eukaryota; kingdom Metazoa; phylum Chordata; class Actinopteri; order Myctophiformes; family Myctophidae; genus Protomyctophum; species Protomyctophum bolini. The sequence continues at coordinate 44,781,241 of NC_137867.1, read as the reverse complement.
GCTGTGATCTGTGTGTGTGTGTGTGTGTGTGTGTGTGTGTGTGTGTGTGTGCGTGTGTGTGTGTGCTGTGCCATTATCATGACCCGTGTGCTATGGAACGTATAGCACACGCTCCACTGCAGCGCATCCACTGCCACGCTCCTCCTGGCTAATAACACATCTGTGTGTGTGTGTGTGTGTGTGTGTGTGTGTGTGTGTGCGCGTGTGTGCGTGTGTGCGTGCGTGTGCGTGTGCGCGTGTGCGTGTGTGCGTGTGTGTGTGTGTGTGTACTAAATGTAAGGTTAGGTTGAGCGTAAAAAATGGCTTGAGGTAATTTTAACCTCAACCTATTCATTAAGATAACTCCACAGCTGGCACCCACACACATGTTCATATACTGTATATAATAAACTTCACAGCACATGAGCATATACCATTATTGTGTCATTTATGTCGTATAGAAGACTGACGTTAGCCAGTGCACGGGATCAGCCGGGGCGCCTGATGGAGGGGAAAGGAACTGGTTGGAATAACGTGTTCCTTCCACGCGCTATACGTCCAACCAGGGAAACTCCCCCCTGTCAGGTGTAAAGGAGCAACTTGGACACTCAGGCGTGAAGGAAGCATGAGTTCAAGTCTGTTGCTCTCCCCTTGTCCCCCATATATGGGGACTAGGTTGGCGGAGGGTGTGTAGAGCCCAGGATCACATTAGATCATTGACACAGGGGTGAAGAATGGGTTACAAAATCGTGGGATAAAAATGATATAAAGGATTGGGGTTAGGGTTATATTTAGGGTTGGTAATAGAGGGGGGGCAACACCAACGCCATGTTGAACAAAGGCTGACAACAACAATGTTGACGCTCCAGTATAGCCTACTGGCTCCATTGCTATTGGTCCTGATAAGGATAACCTACTGGTTGAAAATGGCTTGATAACATTCAGTTGATAAGTATAACCTACTGGTTGGTCGGTTGATAATGGGTCCTGATAAGTATAACCTACTGGTTGGTAACATTCCAGTCCGCTCCAGTAGAGCCTACTGGCTCCATCCCATGGTCCTGATAACCTACTGGTTGGTAACATTCCAGTCCGCTCCAGTAGAGCCTACTGGCTCCATCCCATGGTCCTGATAACCTACTGGTTGGTAACATTCCAGTCCGCTCCAGTAGAGCCTACTGGCTCCATCCCATGGTCCTGATAACCTACTGGTTGGTAACATTCCAGTCCGCTCCAGTAGAGCCTACTGGCTCCATCCCATGGTCCTGATAACCTACTGGTTGGTAACATTCCAATCCGCTCCAGTAGAGCCTACTGGCTCCATTCCATGGTCCTGATAACCTACTGGTTGATAATGGCTTGATAACATTCCAATCCGCTACAGTTGGGAAGCTAGCTGTG
>NC_137867.1:44712361-44777361 GCF_963924005.1 Protomyctophum bolini | reverse complement strand
AAACATCACGTTCTCTCTTCACTCTAAAGCCCAAACCACACCGGGACAAAAAGGCTTTTTAAGGTTTACCTTAACCCATTCTGACCTGAGATCAGATTCATACGAGGTTTCCACTGGACACACACTGGTCTGATTAACCCATTCTGACCTGAGATCAGATTCTAAAAATCTCAGTCGTTCTTTGATTTTTCAAAAATAGCAGACCTACAAGCTCGTAGCGCGCCACTCGGTGGCGCGCTATGAGCTTGTAGATCTGCTATTTTTCAATAGCTAAAAGCATAACATGATGCTAACACCAAAATGGGTTCCCGTTCAGAATGGGTTAAAAAACCTTTCTGTCCCGACCCCGACCCTTTGGTGTGGTTTGGGGGGCTTATAAGAATAAAGAGCAATCACTTATAACTAAGGCCTAGAATACTTCATCCTCACAAACATTTTTGAAGATCTAAATAAATATATCCACACCGGTGGAAAGAATTCAACTGTATGATTGGAGTATATCTATATATATATATCTTTTGTTTTTCACTTCTGTTATGAGTGTTCTTCAGTACTGTAGTACCACCTGGTATGGATGTTTGTCTGCAGCCCTAAAGTCACAACTGTTGCAACAACTGAACATTTGTTCAAAGATTGTTGGACAACAACTTCAGAAACTTTATACATTATGATAACAGCATCCTAAGGTTAGCAAAGAATATCACCTCTAATACTAAGCATGTGTTGTATGGAGAATATAGGTTGCTACCTTCAGGAAGGAGATATGGTGTACCAGCATACAAAAGGTCAGACTAAAGAGGTCCTTTGTCTACCAGTCGACCTTGAGGCTCAATCAGGAGATGTAGTAGCCACAGGATAATCTAAGCGGTGGATATTGCTCATGTCTTTATGTATGTAAATTGTCTTGTTCTTTGTGTTTTGTATATGTGTTTCTGCATACTTGGCTGCTGTGTCGCAAGACAAATTTCAGTGTGAACTGACAATAAAGTACTATATCATATCATATCATATCATATCATATATAAATATAAAGTATGAGTTCAACTGTATGATGGGAGTATACTTGACTGCTACTCTTTTCTGTATTATTATTATTTGCTGGCATGTTGTTCATTCTGTCATTTGTTTAGTTTTTAGTTTAGTTTTAGTTTTATGTACGCCTTTGTAATGTAATATATGTAAATAATTGAGAAAATCTAATAAAAACATTTTAAGAGCAAAAGAAAAAAAAGAATGGCCGGAGGGGATCTCACACGCAGAGACATGGATTTCTCTTCAGCAAAGCCTAGCCTCACTGCTCAGTGCTCATACATACGTACACCTCCTCTCTAAACACTTTAGTGTAAATGGGCAAATACACGGTAAATGGTACGTTTATATACTGTATAAAAGCGCTTTTTATCCAAAGCGCTTTACATATGATACAGTACACCCATTCACACACACATTTATGCACCGATGGCGGCGGAAACCATGCAAGGCACCAACCTGCACATCGGGAGCAATTAGGCTTTTCAGAGTCTTGCTCAAGGACACTTCGACACTAACTCTGTCTGGGGGAGCCCGGGTTCGAACCGGGAACGGCCACTCTACCCCTGAGCCATCGTCGTCTCTCTCTCTCTCTCTCTCTCTCTCTCTCTCTCTCTAATACCTTGTCCTGCATCAGACCAGAGTATGGCTCACAGAGTTACTAAAATGTTTTCCTCGTCTCGCTTTGTGGTTCACGAGAGAGAGAGAGAGAGAGAGAGAGAGAGAGAGAGCGAGCACTACTACAGTGTCAAGGACGAGCGAGAGCGACAATGACAGACGACAGACTCCTGTTTGATTTACATGATGAAAAGAATTCATTAAAACAGCTGAGGTGCCACGCAGACAGCCTGGGTGTGCGTGTATGCGTGCGTGTGCGTATACTGTACTTTATACTATACTTCGGTGCAGACGAATGGGTCAAACATAAGCTAGAGACAGAGAGATGCACGCACACACACACACACACACACACACACACACACACACACACACACACGCACACACACACACACACACACGCGCGTGCACGGTGGACAGGGAGTTAGCGGCGGAGGTGCGTCTCGCGCTGTGACACACAGCGTCTCCGAGGAGCGAGACGGGAACACACGGGGTCCGCGCGGGTCGCCTTAACCCGTTCTGACCTGAGATCAGATTCTAAAAATGTCTTCTACATCCTGACAGTTTTCCATTCTGACCTGAGATCAGATTCTAAAAATGTGAGTGGTTCTTTGATTTAAAAAGAATAGCAGATCTACAAGCTCGTAGCGCGCCACTTGCGCTACGAGCTTGTAGATCTGCTATTTTTCAAAAGCTAAAGCATAGCATAATGCTAACACCAGAAGGGGTTCCCGCCAAGAATGGGTTAATTAGCCAACGCGTCCCGCTACGGAGGCTCCTGGGGGGGTTTCAGCGGTGGCACGCTGGGCGAGCGAGAGAGAGAGAGAGGCGGGGTGGGGAGGGGAGGGGGGTGCGGGGGGAAGAGAAGTGTGTATACATTCCAGAGAATGGAGGGGAATAAACCAATGGGAATGCAAGGTTATTCAAGGCTGGCCTATGAGCACAAAAATATTGTGTGCATGCGTACGTGTGTGTGTGCGTTTGTGCATGCGTGTAGTGGTGTAAAAGTAACTAAGTACATTTACTTAAGTATTGTTCTATTTGTGGTTTACTTGAGTATCTACAGTTTCCATTAGGATTTACTTCTACTCCAGTACTTCTACTCCAGTACTTCTACTCCAGTACTTCTACTCCAGTACATCTCTGAGCCAAAATATTGTACTTTTACGTCACTGTGTAGATGTGGATTATTATCGCAAAACGTGATTTTGAAAATAGCCGATCCACAAGCTCACAATGCGTCGCAATGCGACGCATTGTGAGCTTGTAGATCCGCTGTTTTCAAAAGATTTGTATACATTTAGCAAAACTCTGCAGACATTCTACTTTTGGTACTTTAAGCACATTTTTGATACCAACACTTTAGAACTTTTACTCAAGCAAATTCTGATTAACGAATATTTACTTGTATGTGAGTATAGGTGTCTTTATTGCAGTATATTGATACTTTTACTTAAGTAACAAATGTGAGTAATTTTTTGTTTCTCCACCACTGCGTGCATGCGAGCGTGTTTGCATGCTCGTACCGTATACGTGCGTGTGCATACAGTTTTGTTATACGCACACGCACGTACATGTACAGTGTGTGTAATTGTGTCTCTTGTCTTGTACAGTATGCATACATATATATGCATATGGGTGCATAATACCCTGGCGCCTACTGTACATGCCGGTCCAGTGTGTGTACAGTGTTTGGGTCACCGCTGGGAGTGACAGAATGATGCTATAGCTAGCCCGGGCCGTACGCGCAACAAAAAAGAGCCATCCGTATCCTATCCGCTATAGTCCTAATTAGCACGCCCCGGGGTCAGCTGTGATCGAGTGCCGGAGCGCAGGGAGACGCTCGCTCGCTCACACAACACAACACGCGTAATGAACTCACGCACGCACACGCACGCACACACACATTCTATACTGGTTTCATATACTGTGGGAGCGCACTATAGACCAATGGTTCCCAGGCTCTTTGGACCCCGCCCCCCCCACCCATCTTACATTTGACACATGCTGAGAACCCACCCAACACATGCACGCGTGCACAAACACACACACAATTCAAAGGGCACACACACACGTGCCATGCACGCGCACACAAACACACACCACAATCTTGGGCCTTGGTTGGTACCAGAGCTCTCAGACAGGGTGAGAGAAGCCCGGCCTCTTAAGACCAAACACAATAACCACCAACACCACTAGAAAGACAATAGAGCTGTCTGTCCGCCAGCAAGCAATCTGGAGGGGGGAGAGAGAGAGAGAGAGAGAGAGAGAGAGAGAGAGAGAGAGAGAGAGAGAGAGAGAGAGAGAGAGAGAAGAGAGAGAGAGAGAGAAACAGACGGGAACACTGGGAAGCAGGTTGAAATGAAATTGGAGGATAGAGAGACCGACAATAGTGCGTGTGTGTGTGCGTGCGTCAGTACTTCTGGACTTATGTAAGTATACATTTTAAATCCCAGACTTTTTTCAAAAAATAGCCGATATACAAGCTCACAACGTGGCGTGAAACGACGCGTTGTTAGCTTGTTTAGATCGCCTATTTGCACAAGTTTGGGTCTCGGGGGCAAAACGTCTAATTGTGTTTTGGGGTCTTCAGCTAAAAGCTTTAGGGAGCAGTGGACCAGACGACAGGAACACCACACCCTCCCTGGGGTCCCTGCAGCGAACACCACACCCTCCCTGGGGTCCCTGGGGTCCCTGCAGAGCGGGGCGGGCCACACGCTCGCCCCACTTTGAGGTCGATCGCTTCTCCAGATATGCAACGTCGCCGACGTGCAGATATTTTGAGCATCCATAGCAGAATATACTGTGTCTCTGTGGGGAATTCTTTGCTCTTTTGCCCACAGGTGTTTTCTCATGGGAGGAAACAGTGGGCCTGTGGCCTCTGTCCTGTCTGTCTGTCTGTCTGTCTGTCTGTCTGTCTGTCTGTCTGTCTGTCTGTCTGTCTGTCTGTCTGTCTGTCTGTCTGTCTGTCTGTCTGTCTGTCTGTCTGTCTGTCTGTCTGTCTGTCTGTCTGTCTGTCTGTCTGTCTGTCTGTCTGTCTGTCTGTCTGTCTGTCTGTCTGTCTGTCTGTCTGTCTGTCTGTCTGTCTGTCTGTCTGTCTGTCTGTCTGTCTGTCTGTCTGTCTGTCTGTCTGTCTGTCTGTCTGTCTGTCTGTCTGTCTGTCTGTCTGTCTGTCTGTCTGTCTGTCTGTCTGTCTGTCTGTCTGTCTGTCTGTCTGTCTGTCTGTCTGTCTGTCTGTCTGTCTGTCTGTCTGTCTGTCTGTCTGTCTGTCTGTCTGTCTGTCTGTCTGTCTGTCTGTCTGTCTGTCTGTCTGTCTGTCTGTCTGTCTGTCTGTCTGTCTGTCTGTCTGTCTGTCTGTCTGTCTGTCTGTCTGTCTGTCTGTCTGTCTGTCTGTCTGTCTGTCTGTCTGTCTGTCTGTCTGTCTGTCTGTCTGTCTGTCTGTCTGCCTGCCTGCCTGCCTGCCTGCCTGCCTGCCTGCCTGCCTGCCTGCCTGCCTGCCTGCCTGCCTGCCTGCCTGCCTGCCTGCCTGCCTGCCTGCCTGCCTGCCTGCCTGCCTGCCTGCCTGCCTGCCTGCCTGCCTGCCTGCCTGCCTGCCTGCCTGCCTGCCTGCCTGCCTGCCTGCCTGCCTGCCTGCCTGCCTGCCTGCCTGCCTGCCTGCCTGCCTGCCTGCCTGCCTGCCTGCCTGCCTGCCTGCCTGCCTGCCTGCCTGCCTGCCTGCCTGCCTGCCTGCCTGCCTGCCTGCCTGCCTGCCTGCCTGCCTGCCTGCCTGCCTGCCTGCCTGCCTGCCTGCCTGCCTGCCTGCCTGCCTGCCTGCCTGCCTGCCTGCCTGCCTGCCTGCCTGCCTGCCTGCCTGCCTGCCTGCCTGCCTGCCTGCCTGCCTGCCTGCCTGCCTGCCTGCCTGCCTGCCTGCCTGCCTGCCTGCCTGCCTGCCTGCCTGCCTGCCTGCCTGCCTGCCTGCCTGCCTGCCTGCCTGCCTGCCTGCCTGCCTGCCTGCCTGCCTGCCTGCCTGCCTGCCTGCCTGCCTGCCTGCCTGCCTGCCTGCCTGCCTGCCTGCCTGCCTGCCTGCCTGCCTGCCTGCCTGCCTGCCTGCCTGCCTGCCTGCCTGCCTGCCTGCCTGCCTGCCTGCCTGCCTGCCTGCCTGCCTGCCTGCCTGCCTGCCTGCCTGCCTGCCTGCCTGCCTGCCTGCCTGCCTGCCTGCCTGCCTGCCTGCCTGCCTGCCTGCCTGCCTGCCTGCCTGCCTGCCTGCCTGCCTGCCTGCCTGCCTGCCTGCCTGCCTGCCTGCCTGCCTGCCTGCCTGCCTGCCTGCCTGCCTGCCTGCCTGCCTGCCTGCCTGCCTGCCTGCCTGCCTGCCTGCCTGCCTGCCTGCCTGCCTGCCTGCCTGCCTGCCTGCCTGCCTGCCTGCCTGCCTGTCTGCCTGCCTGCCTGCCTGCCTGTCTGTCTGCCTGCCTGCCTGCCTGTCTGTCTGCCTGCCTCTCTCTCTCTCCCCATGTGCTAACATAACATGTTTTAGGCCTTCATTGTTGCTACAGCACGTGTGCATTCGTGCATGCATGCATGCATTGTGCGCATGTGCGTGCGTGCCTGTGTGCCTGCGTGTGTGAGAGAGAGCCAAGCCTGATACAAAAGCCCTCTGTTAAGTGAGTTTGTGTTTAACCACTGAGACCGCACAGTACTTCACCCTGAACCTCTCTCTCTCTCTCTCTCTCTCTCTCTCTGCAAATGTAAACAATGTAAAATTTCTATAGCAGCCCTACAGTGCATTATACCTCCACCCATTCACATACATCCACATACATTCACATACCACGGTGGAAGCAACCATTCAAGGAATATTTGTATTCATTTGACAACATGAAATGGGACATACTGCATATAGCGAGTATACTTTCTATACTTTTAACGGAGTATATTTCTACATGGCAGTATTGATGATACTTTTACTGAAGGAAAACTTTTTTCCCACCAAACTGTCCCTATTATCCATTTTGGGCGGGAACCCCTTGTGGTGTTAGCATCATGTTATGCTTTAGCTATTGAAAAATAGCAGATCTACAAGCTCATAGCGCGCCACTCGGTGGCGCACTATGAGCTTGTAGATCTGCTATTTTTTGAAAAATCGAAGAACGACTGACATAGAAACGTAGCTTTTTCAGAAAACTGTCAGGATGTAGAAGACTTTTAGAATCTGATCTCAGGTCAGAATGGGTTATATCCACACAGTCCTTTTGGACTCATGGTGTTTTTCGGACACTGATCTGAGTGACAGAATGAGACACACATGAACCTGCGTTTGATTTAGAAATCAATAATAAAAAACAATTTTTTGCCTATAAACCCAATAAGTTACAGGCATTTACAGCAAAACGGCGTTGCGACAAATAGCGAAGAATGGCTAAATCTACGAGATCACAACGACGTGCAAATGAACGCATGACAGCAGCAGCTGGGGAATGGATCTTTCCAGCAAATACACGTATGCACGCAGACAGGCGCGCACGCAGACACACGCAGACAGGCATGCAAGGCAAATAAAATCATTGCAGACAACTCCCATCCTGCACATCACCTCTTCAATCTCCTCCCATCAGGCAGGAGATATAGAAGTATCCAGAGCTCTACATTTACCACTTACCCCCCGTAGCCATTAGACATCTGAACTCATAGTACAGTATATGCATATAGCACTTTAAAAAAAACTGAATGTAATTTCATATGCTGCTGGTTGTTGTATTGTACTGTCCTTCTTGTTTGTGTATCTATGGTTGTCTGTATATGTTGAGTATGAACCAAGACAAATTCCTATCAACTTGTTGACATGGCAAATAAATTATTGAATCTTGAATCTTGATGCACGCACACACACACACACACACACACACACACACACACACTGCATAATATATACTGTGTCACTGTACAGTTTCCACATTTACATATTTAGGTGTGTGAGCGCTCTGCTCTCGTATCCACGGCGACTGACAGTGAACGTTTCTCATCCAAGGACGCTCGCTCGCCGCTGACAGATGTGTTGGCGAGCAGAACGCCACCGAGGGGACGAGAGAGGAGAGAGAGAGAGGGACACCTTCTGTGTGTGTGTGTGTGTGCACGCCGAGGGGACGAGAGAGGAGAGAGAGAGGGACACATTCTGTGTGTGTGTGTGTGTGTGCACGCCGAGGGGACGAGAGAGGAGAGGAGAGAGAGGGACACATTCTGTGTGTGTGTGTGTGTGCACACCGAGGGGACGAGAGAGGAGAGAGAGAGGGACACATTCTGTGTGTGTGTGTGTGTGTGTGTGTGCACGCCGAGGGGACGAGAGAGGAGAGGAGAGAGAGGGACACATTCTGTGTGTGTGTGTGTGTGCACACCGAGGGGACGAGAGAGGAGAGAGAGAGGGACACATTCTGTGTGTGTGTGCACACCGAGGGGACGAGAGAGGAGAGAGAGAGGGACACATTCTGTGTGTGTGTGTGTGCACGCCGAGGGGACGAGAGAGGAGAGAGAGAGGGACACATTCTGTGTGTGTGTGTGTGCACGCCGAGGGGACGAGAGAGGAGAGAGAGAGGGACACATTCTGTGTGTGTGTGTGTGCACGCCGAGGGGACAAGAGAGGAGAGAGAGAGGGACACATTCTGTGTGTGTGTGTGTGCACGCCGAGGGGACGAGAGAGGAGAGAGAGAGGGACACATTCTGTGTGTGTGTGTGTGTGTGTGTGTATGCCGAGGGGACGAGAGAGGAGAGAGAGAGAGGGACACATTCTGTGTGTGTGTGTGTGTGTGTATGCCGAGGGGACGAGAGAGGAGAGAGAGGGACACATTCTGTGTGTGTGTGTGTGTGTGTATGCCGAGGGGACGAGAGAGGAGAGAGAGAGAGGGACACATTCTGTGTGTGTGTGTGTGTGTGTGCACACCGAAGGGGACGAGAGAGGAGAGAGAGGGACACATTCTGTGTGTGTGTGTGTGTGTGTATGCCAAGGGGACGAGAGAGGAGAGAGAGAGAGGGACACATTCTGTGTGTGTGTGTGTGCCGAGGGGACGAGGGAGGAGAGAGGAGAGAGAGGGACACGTTCTGTGTGACGCATCAGACCGACGGCGTTTTCCCACGGCGCCCGGCGACAAGGACGGCATGACTCACTTCCTTTTGACCTGTAATTGACAGACGCCGTGCCCCTCCTCCGTGCACACACACACACACACACACACACAACACACACGTGCATGCACGTGTCATTCGTGATACCCACCAGTGGCTTAAAGTATAGCCAAGTACTTGTAGTACTCGTTCTAAGTAGTACATGTACTTGAGTACAGTACACCTGTGAGTACATGTACGGTATACTGTACTCAAGTATACACTTGTGAGGAATTTCCACTTTACAGGAGTGTTTTCCAATTTTAAATACTTTTACTTTCGCTATACATCTAAGAGGCAAATGTCGTTCTTTTTACTCTAGCATTATGTTATAATTTAGCTATTGAAAAATAGCAGATATATTGATCTCTCTGCTATTTTTGAAAAATCGTGAAAATGTGTCACAAATCTTTGAATATATATTCTTTCAGAGCGTTCAACGTTTTTAACTCAAATATTTGCTTCTGAGGAGTTCCTGGAACTACATATCTTCAGACGGGGGTCGGCGGCCAATTACATATCATTTTTGGGGGCCTTGACATGAAATATTGAGAACCACTGATACAGAAACATGAGGTATTTCAGAAAACAGATTTTTCTTTTAATTTCGACGTCAGGCCTAAATGGGTTAACCACTTCATATTCCCTTATACAGTATACTTCTGTCTTCAGCTATTTGATCTACAAGCACATGGGGACCAGGCGCAGATATCTGTCATGGGTGGGGCTCTGTGGCGTGTGTCATGTGAAGCATATAGCAGTTCCAGTCCGCGTGCAGTGCTGCTGGTCGTGCTTGCATATCTGTGATCGCTAACTCACCACATACACACTGCTGCTCTGGCCTGTCTGAACGCATACGGTGCGCTATACGTCAGCTTTAAGTAGCGCTTTATGCAGCGTATGGCTCGGCTCGATGAATTAAACATGTCACACGCTAGCATAGATAGATGCATGTTTATAGGCAGCCAGTCATGCATATACACTGTCGTGTGTGCGTGTGTGTGTGTGTGTGTGACTGTGTGGCTGTGTGTGTGTGTGTGTGTGTGTGTGTGTGACTGTGTGTGTGACTGTGTGTGTGTGTGTGTGTGTGTGTGTGACTGTGTGCGTGTGACTGTGTGCGCGTGCACATGCGCATGCACGTGCATGTGTGTGTGTGTGTGTGCGTGTGCATGCATGTGTGCGTGCGTACATGTGTGCGTGCAAGCATGTGCATGTTAGTACGTGTGTCCATCACTTGCACCTGAGCACAAACGTCACGTGTGTTGCATACAGTAGGCCTATTTATCTATTTATATAAACATAGACAGAAAACACACACACACACACACACACGCGTGTGCGTGTACACACCCCGTCTCCCCTCTCAGCTTTCATAGGGTCTGTCTTCCCCCAAACTGTCTCCATCTCAGCTCTCCTATTTGTTGGCGCAATTGTTTTTGTCAGTGAAACAAGTTAGTCGATGAACCTTTAGGTGTTTTAAGCATTATTATTATTATACTTTAGCTATTCAAAAAAAGCAGATCTACAAGCTTGTAAATCTGCTATTTTTGAAAAATCTTGAAAATGTGACGCAAATCTATGAATATATATTCTTTCAGCTTCTGGGGGAGTCCCTGGAACAACATATTTACAAATGGGGGTCAGCGGCCAAATACAGATAATTCTGCGGGTCCTCGACATGAAAAAGGTTGAGCACCACTGACATAGAAACATACGTTTAGCTGAAAACTAGATTTTTTTATTTTTTTTAGAAACGGCCTCAGGTCTAAATGGTTTAATATCAGCTCTCCTATTTTTTGACGCAATTGTCAAAGTATTTAGTCTTAGTTTTTAGTCTTGATTAGTTTTTATTTAGATTTGTTTAGATTGGTTTACGTCAGTGAAACAAGTTAGTCGATGAACATAAAAGCAACCAAAGAATATTTATTCTGTGGACTACTGGCTCATACATATAGTATAATGTTAATATAATAATACTACTGGCTCATACTGTACATAGTAGAATGTTAATATAATAATAATACTACTGGCTCATATAATGCACAGTTCTCATCACAGGCAAAAACAAACCGTCAGCTCTCCATTCTGGGTGTTTGTATCATAACAGCTAAGCAGCTGAGATACGATAACGGGGTTATTTATCCCTGAGGGGGGAATTGTTGTATAGGAATGAAAGTCAATGACACCGGCAGAAGAGACCAAGTCAATGACACCGGCAGAAGAGACCAACTCGAGCCAACTTGTCCCTTCTTTGTGTGAGAGGAGTATAGGGCAGTGGTTCCCAAACTTTTTCATGTCAAGGACTCCCAAATTGGCACTAATTAGCCAGACCCCAGTTTGGGAACCACTGCTCTAGGGTATACTATACACCCTCACAAAGAACACAATCCTGGTCTCTATACTGCCTGCCTGCTCACTGTTCAATGTTGCTCAGTTTGGCAGAAGGAGAGTCACTCCCAGGATAAAAAAAACAATGGTTTAGTGGGAAAAACTGCCGCAGTGACGCGAAGTTTCTGAACGAAAACGTTGGCGTTAAAAAAAAGTTATTCAATTCTTCACCTGAACCTCCAAACAGTTCTATAGAACCATCCGAACATTGGACACTTGTTTTTGTACGACAGCACCGGATGCTCTGGAATCTCATGCTGCCACGGCGTCTGATTATAGCCATTCGTTACGCTTAGTTCTTCCTCTCCCGTTCCGCCAAAGACCAGCTATAGGGATCTGACCACTGAGACATGGCCGGAGGGCGTCTATATGCAGAAATATATGCAGACAGGGAACAGCGTTTCAGAATTTTAAACTCATCTTCCTCATGGTCTCCTGTTTATCGCCTCGAGGCTGCAGAGCCCTCAGTTTTTTGTCTAGTGGAGATACAGTAATAAATACAGTTTAAACTAATCTTCCTGGTCTCCTGTTTATCTCGCCTGGAGGCTGCAGAGCCGTCAGTTTTGTCTAGTGGAGATATAGTAATACATACAGTTTGGAGGAACAGTGGCAAAACACGCACAGTCTTTAACCCATTCTGACCTGAGATCAGATTCATACGAGGTTTCCACTGGACACACCCTGGTCTGATTAACCCATTCTGACCCGAGATCAGATTCTAGAAAATGTCAGTCGTTCTTCGATTTTTCAAAAATAGCAGACCTACAAGTTCGTAGCGCGCCACTCGGTGGCGCGCTATGAGCTTGTAGATCTGCTATTTTTCAATAGCTAAAGCACGACATGATGCTAACACCAAAATGGGTTCCCGTTCAGAATGGGTTAAGTGCAACGACAGCCCTTTGCACAAGGAGGATGTCTTTGCCACTTAAGCCCCGAATTGTCGCCGTCAGGCAGAAAACCTTGTATGTTCCATATTTCAACATGTCTTTTTTTATGCTTTATACAGTGTCTTCTTGTAAATTATGTAACGCAGATCCAAATGCACCCACATGCAAGAGTCCAAGAGGGTCTAGTAGTCAATCTATAAGGGTCTATTTTCCTCACCAAACTCCCCATCATTTAGCTGTGGGGACTACCTGGAACCCCCACAGGGTCGACTGGTGGTCCCCGGACCACTGGCTATAAAAACCACCGTTCTTTTTTTTAATTATATATATCTTTTATCCCACGATTTTGTAACTCATTTTTCACCCCTGTGTCAATCATCTAATGTGATCCTGGGCTCTACACACCCTCCACCAACCTAGTCCCCCATATATGGGGGACAAGGGGAGAGCAACAGACTTAACTCATGCTTCCTTCATGCCTGAGTGTCCAAGTTGCTCCTTTACACCTGACAGGGGGGAGTTTCCCTGGTTGGACGTATAGCGCGTGGGAGGAACACGTTATTCCAACCAGTTCCTTTCCCCTCCATCAGGCGCCCCGGCTGGCCAGGGGGAGGCAGTTTAGAGACCAGGATTACTGCATGTTTTTGTGTTCCAATACAACGGGGGTGCCCACGTAGGGCAATTTGTGCTTCGAGTTAAACTAAAAAAGACACACACACACACATTTTGCCACCCGCGCCGTAGCGAGCCCTCTCTCCGCTAACAGAGACCAGCCTGTCTGGGTTAGCATAGCGGAGCGGAGCAGAGCCGAGCGCTGCTGCTGCCGCTGTAATGGATCTGATGAATGGGTAAAAACGGCACTCCCACGAGAGCGCTGCGTGATAAAAGAGCATTCACACACAGTCGCTATTAGCAATTCATGAGACAATAGCCTTCCTCTGGCTGTCTGGAAGTACTGCGCACGTCCGCCCGCCCACACACACACACACACACAGGCACGCGTGTGCGTGCATGTGCACACACACATGCGTATGCACACGTACACGCACACACAATAACACAAGCACACACACACACAGATACCGTATATACAGTATGTGTTTTCCTAATAGATGCTGCGTCTTCCTGTCACTGTTGGCCATTAATTAATGACATATTTTACACTTTGTCGCGGTGGTGGAAAATGACTACTCTAGTAAGGACATCTACTCAAGTATTCGTACTTGTACTAGTTACATTGTAGATTTTTGATTGTGACAAAAACATTATGCTACATTAACAACATTCAGTATGTGGTCTAATAATCAGAAACCAGCCGATCAGAATCAAGTATTTGGTCATTCACAGACAGCATGGTCCCTGTGGCACATGCTACAGCCTCATAACAACCCTAATTAGACATTTATTGAAATCAGCTTTCCGAGTAATTACCTCACCCGCGCAGTGGCCGACGCAAACCCACCCGCAACGTCCCCTGTCGGGTGCTGATTTGTGTGTGTGTGTGTGTGTGTGTGTGTGTGCGCGCGGACGCGCGCGCGAGACATGGGGTCATTTGTCAACTGGCTCAGTGCAAGAGAGTCGACAGCTATAGAAACATTAGATATTGCCGTGTGAGCCCAAGGACACTATAGCACAGAGATAGATGGTTAGAACGTATAGGAGTAAGAAAGTTACACACAGCACCTTCACGCTCCGTAAGAGAGCTGGAACCAACGGTGGAAACTGTTGTGACGGGAGCTCAGAGATACATTTAATAAGTTTGTACATACTTTTGAGGTTTTTTTTTTTTACTTTACTGAAGTATTTCCAATGTTCAGTACTTTTACTTCTACTCCACTACATCCCAGGGGCAAATATTGTGTTTTACTCCACTGCAATTTACACTTTACAATTCAGGCATTTAGCAGACGCTCTTAATCCAGAGCGATTTACATAAAAAGTAGTTATCATGAAACATACGTAAGCTAAGAACGTAACAGCGGAATATGAACTATACTATACTACTATAACATGCTATAAGCAGGGCTACAAGGACTGTTGGGCAGAACCCAACTAACACCAACAATGTTCATTTTTCATTTATATATAATTTTAAACAAAGCAATATTGCCTCATCAAAATTGGTATTGTGACTGTATATATTATTGTCCATTACTGTACTTGCATGAGAGGCAGAGAGGTGGTGGAGCTATAGCTGCTTTAGCAGACAGTTTGAGAGTCCAAATGGAGTTAAGGTTTTGTCAGAAGCGCAATCTTTTTGTACTTTTCACTGGTTCAATATTATTTTTGAACAACACACAGATATTGAGAGAGAGAGAGAGAGAGAGAGAGAGAGAGAGAGAGAGAGAGAGAGAGAGAGAGAGAGGGAGAGAGAGAGACAGACAGAGAGAGAGAGAGAGTGAGGGCTGCTGTTTGTACACCAAGAACGAAAGCTCACAAAAGGCTCTGACAATATTATCTCAGAGACGAGAGGCTTCTGATAAAAGCACCGGTTTGCTGGGTGAACATTTGTCGATGTCGTTATTTTCATGCTTTATAAACTTTATAAGTGTCTGTGCTTTTGTCGACACCTTTTGGGAACGGTCCCTCTCCTCCATCATCTTTTCGCTTTTCACCCTAACGCTCACCTCCTTCTCCACTGACTGAGTTGACGCTGGTTGGCTGTCCGAGGTTCAGGCAGGGACAGCCAGCGTGTCCCGTTTGTCTGTCTGTCTGTCTGTCTGTCTGTCTGTCTGTCTGTCTGTGTTAAGGCTGTACCCTAGCCCTGGGTTCATGTTAAGGTCCTGGTGCTCACCTATAGAGCTTTATATGGTCAGGCTCCGAAATATTTAACTGCCCGTGTCCACCGTTATGTGCCAGAGAGGGCCCTATAAGGTCTGCAGAACAGGGTCTGTTAATTGTCCCCAGCACTAGACTCAAAACAAAAGGTGACGGAGCCTTTCAGGTTGTAGCGCCCACACTGTGGAACGCTCTTCCTCAGGTCAGCAGTTTCTGTAGACATTTTTAAAAACAAGCTCAAAAAACTACTAAATTTACTATTTCCAGATGTTTCATGATGTTTTTTTTCTTTTCTATGTGGGTATCGCTATTTTGAGATGAATTGTATAGGCTGTTTTCTGCTCTGTACTATTCTGCTTTTATTCTGCTTGTTGTTTTTGTTTCTATTTCCTGCATGTGAAGCACTTTTCTCTGTGAGAAGTGCTATATAGTAGCATGTAACTTTGGGAAAGTGTCATAGTAGCTTGTTTACAACTGAAACGGACTTCCTGTGCACTAACTTCCTCTTCAAAATAAGAGCCACATGTAATGATTAGTCAACACTAGTTTTATTTCTAAGTCTACTTACAGGACATTAACATCACATTTGAGTTCCTTTTGAATGCCTGTCAGATTTCTCTACATAACGGTCTCAGCTGTTGGTGCGCAAATGCGCCTTGCATGCCTTTGATCTACGCGCAGAAAACATTTTTATGACGTATGCGCATCGGTTGTGTGCCCCCCTGATTATTAATAACATCTAAACATGTAACATGTAAACACAACATGAACATAGTACACTTATTATGCATATCGCATTCTCGCCGAGAAATATTTTCGAGTGAAAAAACCCCCCCAAATGGTTTAAACCACTTAAACCCCAGGGGTTCCAGGGGGGAGTTGGAACCTGAGACCTTGACCAGCCCCATTTACCCGCTGAGAGCTGTTCATGAGGTGGACAGCCGCTGCGCCCACCGGTGGGGGATTGGGGCTTTAAGAGGTTTTAATTAAGATTGAAGTGCCAACCCTAACGTGCGAAGGTTCGAGGACAGCCTTAGTGTATGTGTGTGAGTGTTATGTGTGCGTTTCTTTGACAGAGACAATACAAAGAAACGTGCGGCGAATCTCCACGGCACACAGATATACATAACTAATGACGACGACTCACTTTAACGCACAGTCAAATCTGCAGTGTCGATTAATCCCCTGGTTAAGTGTGCAAATGGAACCATTTGGTTCCATTTGTACAGTTAAATTAACAGTTAGACGAAACACTCAGGATTTCACAGTAGTAGCAACAGTGGCCCAATGGGCCATTTCTAATGGCTTGCATTTACTTTGCAAAGTGCTGAAGTCTGTTAAAACACTTTGATATATTGTGAGCCGGGCCGTGTAAATACGTGCGTACGCACAAGCACACACACACACGCGCACACACACACACACACACACACACACACACACACACACACACACACGCGCACACACCAATGCGCCCTCTGAAGTCTCACCTCGGCTCCACTTTAAGTGTCGATCTTAACTGGCGCGACGCGTTTAAAAAACATCGCTGTCACACTGCCGCTGATTAATGTATAACGTCTGCCTCGCACGGAAGTCTCAAGTGTCCCGTCCCGTCCCCCCAACGCCACCCCCCCCCCCCCCCCAACTGGGCCGCCTCGCCTGCCCATGGCGGGTGTGTGTGGTGCGGGTGTGTGTCGTGCGGTGTGTGTCGTGCAGTGTGCACTGTGTGCAGGGAGGTTGTGCATTCCTCCCTATACTACCTACCCCCGCGTCCGTCAAGGTTGTGGACGTGGCCATAACGGCGATGGCTAAGTGGCGTTAATTGAAAACGACGTCCCGCAATAACCGTTCCGCTTAATGGAGGCCATTTATCAACGCGGCGGCCATCAACTATAGCAGGAGTCACACAGAGAGAGAGAGAGAGAGAGAGAGAGAGAGAGAGAGAGGTGGGGGGGGGGAGGGAGAGAGAGAGAGAGAGAGAGAGAGAGAGTGAGAGAGAGGGGTGTGGGGGGAGAGGGAGAGAGAGGGGTGTGGGGGGAGAGGGAGAGAGAGAGAGAGAGAGAGAGAGAGAGAGAGGGTGTGGGGGGGAGAGGGAGAGAGGAGAGAGAGAGAGAGAGAGAGAGAGAGAGAGAGAGAGAGAGAGAGAGAGAGAGAGAGAGAGGGAGATATTTAAGCTGATATATTTGATTGATTGATTATATATTTTCGTGTCATGCACACCTTGTGCCCAACCCTCATGGGTTTATAAGACACCGTTTTCACAATTGCAATTACAGCATGTTTTTATATTACATAATCTATGCATATTTACAGCATGTTTACATTACATAATTCATTATATTACAACTCAGATTTATACAGAGTACTCTTCTTTCCCAAGCTTTGGCAAAACATATCTCCATTTTTACATAGTCATATAAATATATACTTTGGAGGGTAACATGGAGGGTAGATCTGTTACACCTTTGAATTTGAATCCTGAAAAGTAACAGTTAACCTATTTTGGGCGGGGACCCCTTTTGGTGTTTTAAACATCAAGTTATAATTTAGCTATTGAAAAATAGCAGACCTATACAAGCTCATAGCGCGCCATGCACTCATGAGCTTGTAGGTCTGCTATTTTTGAAAAAATCGTGAAAATGCGCACAAACCTTTGAATATATTCTTTCAGAGCGAAACGTTTTTTCACTCATATCTTTGCTTCTGAGGGGGTTCCTGCAGGAATAACATATTTTCAGGCCAATTACATTATAATTTTTGGGGTCCAGAATTAGAATACATTAAAAAAATATCGGCGTCAGGCCTAAATGGGTTAACCCGAACCCTTTTGGACATGAAGTTTCCATCCAACAGAGACCATTATGGTCTGAGAGAGAGAGAAGAGAGAGAGAGAGAGAGAGAGAGAGAGAGAGAGAGATACCTTGGAGATGAATCAGTCACACCTGCACACACAATCTCCACTGCAATTGACATTTTCAGCCCTTTGACTTCTGCCTCAAATTCGGAAATGCACTTACCGAGCCTTGTGTGTGCTGCATGCGCGGCAGCCGTGTGCCTGTGTGTGTGTGTGTGTGTGTGTGTGTGTGTGTGTGTGTGCACGCGTGAGCGCATGTGAGTGCCACGGATAATAACCGAAGGACTTAGACGAGACAACACTGAAGTAATTGTTTTTGGAGCCAATAATTAAAAGTCAGAGCTCAGCTTCAGCTGGTAAAAAAACCGAAAAACAGTAATCTTGCTGCAGTCATGGATGGAACTCAGACCTGCATTTCAACAGCCTTCACATTAAGACAATTACAAAAGTCAGCCAACTATCACTTCTAAGAATATATCAAAGGATTACAGGACTTCAGCAGGATTTGGTAAAAAACCTGTGCACACATTGTCATCCTCAATAGTACACTGGGCTTACTGTGACAGTGGCTTAGGTCTGCATGAGAACAGACACAGACTGGAACAATACAGCGAGGCGCGATATTATTATGTTTAATGTTTTACATTAAACAAAGAAAGAAAAAGAAGAAAGAATACTGAGAGAGAGAGAGAGAGAGATTGAGAACCTGCTTAATAACTAATTTCCTTTTCTTATAAGGATTTGCAGAATTCAAATTCATGTCAAACCCCTTGCATAGAAAAATTATGTGTGACACACACACACACACACACACACACACACACAGTCACACACACACACACACACACACACACACACACACACACACACACAGGGCTCGGACAGTGCGACTAGGTACTCGCATTTGCGACTAAAAATATCACCGTGCGAGTTGTAAAATTGAATTTGTAGCACAGGTGCGACTACCGGATTTGACCATTCAATCGTGATAAAGACAAGTCTCTGTCTACAGCAAGTGCACATTCTATAGTCGTGGTTCTATACCTACATTTATATTTCTGAACGGCGGTGTCGTTCGCCAAAAAGAGAAGAGCTACAAGCTAACAACGTGTCGACTCTGTCGAGGCTCAATGCGGTGTTCATTTGAAGATCTGTTCCCTTTGCTCCCACCGCCCCTCCCCTCCCTGTGTTGCTGCTCCGTGCTCTTCCTGTTACTGCTTGCTAAAGAAGTCAGAGCGAACTCAGCGGGATATCATTAGCATGATCGCACAGATTCAGAAGGAATTGCTTGGACCCCGACACGTTATTTGCAAAGTGTGTTTGTAATGTTCAAAGTTCAAACGTAACTTACTTTTAACCAAACGCGGGTGAAACAGCGTGCAGCCGTGCACGCACGCGTAGTGCGCACACACACACATGGAGTGGACGGATTGATGTTTATCAAAACAACCCTTGCTTAGCGTTTGCTTACAAAAGTGTGTGCCCAGCATAAATGATAATGCAAATGACCGAACTGCTGGATTACCGTATTAATATCAGTCAGTCAAAGCCAAGGAGAATGTTACAATACTAATTCACCATCGAGCAGCCTCTGCACTGTCTGAATGTCACACTAACATGATAGAACAGCAGGATAAAAACGGATAGCCTGTCTATCCATCCATGAGCAACTTATTATCTATCTAGCTCTGGTCCATAGCTCTAATGTGTTGCACGTATTAGAGGTATGGAACAGAGCTACTATCGATCTATCTACAAAGTATTAGCATAAAACAAATTGATTATATAGATTATATGAAAACAAACATAACAATGATATCATGATGAATATCACTATTTTGTGATAATTGCTGAAAAGATAGTGATATAATATTTTGACATTATTTTCCACCCCTACCTCATATCACTTTCATTAAAAGAATCACACCCATGTGAAGTGAGGGGCGCTCTTGTCATCATACATCATCAGATATCATCTCATACTGGCCAATCAGAATGCCTGTTGCCTGTGATTGGTTAGCTGATTTGCTCGTTTACATATGACATACATTTTCCCTTCAATGTCAATGGCGTTTAATTTATGTCATATTTAGCAGAATTTTGACGTAATTTCTCTGTTGATTGTCAATGGCTCATTTTGAGATGTGTGGGACAAAGGCTGTATATTGGAGGGGCTAGCGCCCCTTAAAAATACATCATTTTTCATGGTGCTCCTAAAATAATTTGTGTGCTACTAGATTTTTCAACTTAGGCGCACACGTGCTACTTGGAAAAATGCTAAGCGTCAAGCCCTGCACACACACACACACAGTCACACAGTCACACACAGTCACACACACACACACACACAGTCACACAGTCACACAGTCACACACACACACACACACACACACACACACCAACATTCTGCCTCTTACAGAAAAGCCATCCTAAGACTCAAAGCCAGTGCTGACTGTAAAAAGATAGCTTCCGTACAATGAATGTATTGTTTTATTTCCATGTGGGTGAGGTCTATCTATCTGCGCTCGCATTAACCGCCCCGTTCAGTCTGAGAGGAACGGGTGACAAAGAAGACCCTTATCCAGATATACCAAATGTACACTACAGTCCTTCATTCACTCCATGGCTCGTACACAGAAAAATCACACATGTGTGAACTGAGTGGTGCAATCCCCCCCCCCCCTCTCTCTCTCTCTCTCTCTCTCATTAGAGACACAGCACTACCCCTCTCTCTGTTTCTGGCGCCCCCTACTGGTATAAATAAGTCACATACTCGTGCTCATTTACACAGGTACACAGGTACCTACACACAGGTACACGGACAATGCTGGTTGTAGGAGTGGTTACACCACTCAAAAATACCGAGTGTTAAATAAACCAAATGGACCCCATTATACACTATACTATTGCGTCTGTTCAATGCTTGTCCTGATTTTGTGACCTTTGCGGGTCTCCATATTCTATAGAACCAGTATATAACCCTATAGAAACATATCTTATTTTATCATTAATTCACTGGAGAAGACATGCTTTCCTGCATGGTTTTAACCCATTTTGACCTGAGATCAGATTTAAAAAAATGTCTTCTACATCCTGACAGTTTTCTGAAAAAGCTATGTTTCTATGTCAGTCGTTCTTCGTCGTCGATTTTTCAAAAATAGCAGACCTACACGCTCGTAGCGCGCCACTAGATCTGCTATTTTTCAATAGCTAAAGCATAACATGATGCCAACACCAAAAGGGGTTAATTCACTGGAGAAAGCGTGCTTTCCTGCATGGTTTTAATTCAATGGGTTAACGCTAACTCTGCTAAAAGAAGCCGGGAGGGACATGTCTACTACACAGAGCACCTTGTTATGAACACGGAAAATATTATATTAGTGTGTGTTGTCAGTTGGAAAAATAAATACTTTCTGCCTCCATAATGAGAGTAACGACACCAGTCACGACTGAGTCTAATAGAACACTAGTGTGACTTACGGAAAAGGTAGCTGGATTAATTAACTGGCTATAAACTAATAGCCCCGGTCTTAAAATGTCTATTGAAATATTGACAACATTTCATACTGTAGTGTAGTGGCATAATTACTTTCCTTCTTCATCATTTTAAATGGGGCTATACGTCATTGTGGTACAATAGCAGATCTGCTGCAAAGAGGTTTAGGTATAAGGGAGGGAAAGAGCAGACCAAGTATACACAGCGTCAACGGTCAAGTTTAGTAAGTATGGAATGTTTAAATGTCTGAAAATACACATGAACGTGAATCCAAATAAATAAGGTAAACAAAACAAACACGGATGATAGTGCCGGCAATCAAGTCTATGAAGCTATATCTACTGTATGTACAGTATGAAGTCTGTGACTGTGACAAAGGTTGAATCAGTTTAATACAATATGTAGTGGATTCCCTGCTTCATCTCTCTTTCAGTTTAAAAACAACATGTAGTTGGAGTCTTCGGCACCACGCGCCAAAAAATAAATAAAGAAAACGCAAGAAAGAAACCTCTGCCATCTCCCATCCCATCAATCGCCAGCCGCTTTTGAAAAGCCACCACTTGTAGAGTATATTGTCCTCGCATTGTCCCACAGACCTTCCTCCACCTTCCTCCCTCGTCGAGGGAGGGGGGGGGGGGGGGGGGGGTTAACCCATACAGGACGGGAACTCTTTTGGTGTTTTAAGCATTATGTCATACTTTAGCTATTGAAAAATAGCAGATTTACAAGTTCGTATAGCGTGGCACTATTTTTGAGAAATCGTGAAAATGTGGCGCAAATCTTTGAATATATATATTCTTTCAGAGCGAACGTTTTTTTAACTCAAATCTTTGCTTCTGGTTGGGTCCCTGGAGGAACTATACATAAACAGATGGGGGTCGGCGGCCAATTACATATATGTTTTAGGGGGTCCTTGACATGAAATATTGAGCACCACTACTGACATAGAAACATAGGCATTTTCAGAAAAGTGTCATGATTTAGAAGACCTTTTTTAAAATGCCGACGTCAGGCCTAAACGGTTTAACCCATTCTGAACGGGAACCCATTTCGGTGTTCAGCATCATGCTGTGCTTTAGCTATTGAAAAATAGCAGATCTACAAGCTCATAGCGCGCCACCGAGTGGCGCGCTACGAGCTTGTAGGTCTGCTATTTTTAGAAAAATCTAAGAACGACTGACATTTTTAGAATCTGATCTCAGGTCAGAATGGGTTAATCAGACCAGTGTGTTGTCCAGTGGAAACCTCGTGTGAATCTGATCTCAGGTCAGAATGGGTTAATCAGACCCAGTGTGTGTCCAGTGGAAACCTCGTGTGAAGCTGATCTCGGGTCAGAATGGGCTGACAGCACGGCGAGCCGGGCAGCTTTAGTGGGATTACTTTGGCACAAACAAGGCTGCAACAAGAAGGGGCACTTTGGGTCAGAAGAGAAATTATTTTCCATAACCCATTCTGAACGGGAACCCATTTTGGTGTTAGCATCATGTTATGCTTTAGCTATTGAAAAATAGCAGATCTACAAGCTCATATCGCGCCACCGAGTGGCGCGATACGAGCTTGTAGGTCTGCTATTTTTGAAAAATCGAAGAACGACTGACATTTTTAGAATCTGATCTCAGGTCAGAATGGGTTAATCAGACCAGTGTGTGTCCAGTGGAAACCTCGTGTGAATCTGATCTCAGGTCAGAATGGGATAATGTCCTCGACATGGCTGGCTTTCTCCTTGTTATCAGACTGCGTGGAGCTTCAGCGTCAGTGTGGGAAATTGCGTTGCTAGGGAACAGCTTCGGTCCGAGTTTATTCCCCGTTAGCTTGGTGATTTTCACAGTGTGTGGGGGTTGTGGGGAACCACAACCCCCACAACCAAAACCCCCAAACTGTGCACACTTAAAACCCATTTAGGCCTGACGTCGAAAAAAAAAAAAAAAACGTTCGCTCTGAAAGAATATATACCTATTCAAAGATTTGTGCCGCATTTTTACGATTTTTCAAAAAAATACGTAAGAAAAGATACCTGACATACCTGACTAACTACCTAAGAAAAGATACCTGACATACCTGACTAACTACCTAAGAAAAGTGAGCGACACCCACAGCCACAACACTAGGGAGGGAGTGATAACAACAATCTCGAACCACCCACTTTCAAAACGAATATTGGTAAATTCTCCTTCTACAGCACCGCCACCCAAGCGTGGAATAACCATGACCCCCCTCCCTCAAAAAATGCATTTGCATCTTTTAAAAAACAGGCCCTGAAAACCACCTTTCAGCAGAAAATGAGGCAATTCTCCTGAATGCATGCGTTGGGATAAGGCGTGGAAATGGGTGGCAATTTTGCATTTCTTTCACCATATAGTAAATGCTGCATTCGTTCATGCATTCGTGGTCTGGAGAGGGCAGTTGTTTTACAGACGGGTTAAAAGGGCCTAAGGGTCTCAAAGCCCCCTTTTGACGTCCATGTGCACGCACCTACAAACAGATGCTTATTGGTCTGCGGGAAGCGCTCGGCAAACGCAGACATTGTAAAAGTAAAAACCCTCGGACAGAAAGTTTCAGCCTAGAGAAGAGAACATGTCCTCGGCAGGACAAAGCTGTTGAAGTATCTAGGTCCAGGAGAGAGAGATAGAGAGAGAGAGAGAGAGAGAGAGAGAGAGAAAGAGAGAAGAGAGAGAGAGAGA
The DNA here is from genome assembly GCF_963924005.1 of Protomyctophum bolini. Taxonomy (NCBI): domain Eukaryota; kingdom Metazoa; phylum Chordata; class Actinopteri; order Myctophiformes; family Myctophidae; genus Protomyctophum; species Protomyctophum bolini. The sequence continues at coordinate 44,753,502 of NC_137867.1, read as the reverse complement.
GAGAGAGAGAGAGAGAGAGAGAGAGAGAGAGAGAGAGAGAGAGAGAGAGAGAGAGAGAGAGAGAGAGAGAGAGAGAGAGAGCGTGTGGGGCATGTCTAGTAGTGTGTGTGCATGACCACACGTACAGTATGTATGCACTTGCACTTATGCCAGTGAATGTGTGAGTAATGTGCACGCGCGTGCGTTCGTGCGTGCGTGCATTCCGTACCTCTCTCCCGTGGACGTGGCCTTCCTCTGACACAGCACCGCCAGAGAGCTGCTCCCCGGCACCATTTCCTGTTTGATCTCCCACGCAACCAGGTTGCTGGGTTTCACCGACAGGAAGTTGAGGCCCGCCTGGAACCACGCCCTGCACACGGGGGGGGAGAGAGAGAGAGAGAGAGAGAGAGAGAGAGAGAGAGAGAGTCCATTTTATTTATAAAGCACATTTAAAAACAACAGCCGTTGACCCAAAGTGCTTTACAGAACAAATATCCGTAGTGCATATAGTAAGAAAAAAACAATAGCAATAGTACAAACATACCAACAATAATGGAACAAGCTATGTCAAAGGCCAGACTTAAAAGATCTCAAGGGTGGCGCTAGCTTTATTGTGAAAAGGAAGGCCTTTCCATAGTGTCGCCAGAAAAAGCCAGATAACCTTCTGTTTTTTGTTTTCTTTAATATTTTTTATCCCACGATTTTGTAACCCATTTTTCACCCCTGTGTCAATTATCTAATGTGATCCTGGGCTCTACACATCCTCCGCCAACCTAGTCCCCATATATGGGGGACAAGGGGAGACCAACCTAGTCCCCATATATGGGGGACAAGGGGAGACCAACCTAATCCCCATATATGGGGGACAAGGGGAGAGCAACGGACTTGAACTCATGCTTCCTTCATGCCTGAGTGTCCAAGTTGCTCCTTTACACCTGACAGGGGGGAGTTTCCCTGGTTGGACGTAGCGCGTGGAAGGAACATGTTATTCCAACCAGTTCCTTTCCCCTCCATCAGGCGCCCCGGCTGGCCAGGGGGAGGCAGTTTAGAGACCAGGATTACTGCATGTTTTTTGTGAGGGTATCTACCCTAGGGGGACACGGGGAGAACATGCAAACATTCTCAGATCACCTTTTGTTTTAAGGTTTGACGAGGGAACTGCAAACAGTTTGAGAGTGGAGGATCTGAGAGCTCTATAGTTCCACCGAGTGGCGCGCTACGAGCTTGTAGGTCTGCTATTTTTGAAAAATCGAAGAACGACTGACATTTTTAGAATCTGATCTCAGGTCAGAATGGGTTATAATCAGACCAGTGTGTGTCCAGTGGAAACCTCGTATGAATCTGATCTCAGGTCAGAATGGGTTAAGAAAACAAAGAGCAGGGTTTCGAATTGGATACAGAATGTTACAGGTAGCCAGTGCAGTGTTGCCTGCAGTGCAGGAGTGATGCGTTCACGTTTCTTGGTTCCTGTAATGAGTCTATACAGTAGCTGTGGCATTTTGAACTCTCTGTAATGGCGGACTGGGGCAGCCCCAGACAGTAGTCCAAACGGGAGGTGATGAATGCATGGGTTACTGTAACTAAGTCTGCGTGAAATGGGTTTTAATTTGGCGATGGTTCTAAGCTGGTATAAAAAGAACTTTAGAACATTGCTAATTTGTTTGTTAAAAGTTTGCCCTGAGTCGAAAAAGAGTCAAAGACTCCTAGGTTTCCTACTGTGAAACTTACTTACTTCTTTCTTACTATTTTTACTATATATATATATATATATATATATATATATTTTTTTTTTAATAGTTCTCCTAGCCAATCTGCATTGACACCTTGTATAAGTCCAGTATAAGTAAAAGACGAGTCATTTTACACTTGTTTGCATGCTGAAAATAGCAGATCTACAAGCTCACAACACGTCGCAGCGTGATGCGTTGTGAGCAAGTGTAAAATCAGTCATTATGACTGCAAAAAACTGGACTAACACTAAAACATTACTAACACTAGACTAAACTGGACTAACACTAAAACATTACTAACACTAGACTAAACTAGACTAACACTAAAACATTACTAACACTAGACTAAACTACACTAAAACTAAAACATTACTAACACTAGACTAAACTAGACTAACACTAAAACATTACTAACACTAGACTAAACTACACTAAAACTAAAACATTACTAACACTAGACTAAACTAGACTAACACTAAAACATTACTAACACTAGACTAAACTACACTAAAACTAAAACATTACTAACACTAGACTAAACTAGACTAACACTAAAACATTACTAACACTAGACTAAACTACACTAAAACTAAAACATTACTAACACTAGACTAAACTAGACTAACACTAAAACATTACTAACACTAGACTAAACTACACTAAAACTAAAACATTACTAACACTAGACTAAACTACACTAAAACAAACATTACTAACACTAGACTAAACTACACTAAAACTAAAACATTACTAACACTAGACTAAACTACACTAAAACTAAAACATTACAGGTAACTAAAATGTGACTAAAACTAAATGAAAACTATTCAAAAGACTAACTAAAATCAAAGTAAAAAACAACGCTACGCTGCTCTCTCCACTAATCATTCCCTTCTCCTCTCTCCTGCAGGTACACTCTGTCTCTTGGTATATTTACTCTGTCTCTTGGTATATTTACTCTGTCTCTTGGTATATTTACTCTGTCTCTTGGTATATTTACTCTGTCTCTTGGTATATTTACTCTGTCTCTTGGTATACGAGTGGATGTTTTTCCCACATATATTTTCTTCTCCTCTCTTCCAGGTTGTCTAATCCTTCCCAGAGTGCTTTGCGTTATGTATCACCTTGACAAAACACCCCCCCCCCCCCCCCCCCCCACACACACACACACACACACACAGACACACGCACGCACGCACAAACGCATGCCCATTCACATACGCGCAAATGTGTGCAACTTACTCCTGCATGTATACAGTAGCAGAAACACTACCCACACGCACACCCACGGACACATGGGAAGTATACACATACACACGCCTATGCAGAAATACATTCACATAAACACAAAGACACATACGTATACAGTATATAGACGCACTCGCACACGTGCACACACACACACACACACACACACACACACACACACACACACACGCGCCTATGCAGGAATACACAGATATACACGCAATACACAATATGGACAGACAAGTCACACATGCACACACACACACTAGCACTCACGGCATCCCTGTTTACGGCATCACTTATTAACTGTGTTTGCCAAACACACAGAGTACACAAACCAACCTGTGCTCCTCAGGTGTACATGAACGTTTGTGATGTTTGGACAAAATATGTAGGAGCGATATAAACATGTTTTAATTTACTGATGAAGGCCATTCTGGAGCAGAGGTTTGGAAATGGAGTGTGTGTGTGTGCTCATGCAGTTTGGTGTCTCTCTCTCTCTCTCTCTTTCTCTCGCCAGAGAATGTTAACAAAATGTGTCATGCTGGTCCCTTGCCATGTTCTCTCGGCCTATATACTGTGTGTGTGTGTGTGTGTGTGTGTGTGTGTGTGTGTGCGCGCTACACTGTAAACTAATGGCGTTGTGCGTCAAACAGAGGACCCCTCCTGTGAGGACTTGAAAACCCACTCTGCTGGACTCTCTGGACTGAACACACACTACACGTTTGGCAAACACTTGAGAGGAAAGACAAGAAAAAACACTCCCTTATCACACACCACTATGAAGAGAGAGAGAGGGGGGGGGGGGCGTCTTTAAAAAGCTGTAAAATATATCGTTTGACCACCCCCCCCCCCTCTCTCTCCCTCTCTCTCTCTCATAAGGGAACCACCGTTGATGGAAGGATAATGCTTTGATCTCACAGAGATGTGGGGCGGCGAAACGCCTCGCATGGCGGCCCATTGTGAGCGCGTACAGTTCCTTTGGCCACGGGACGCTATCCCCTGACAGAGTCTTATTGATTTAGGCATTGTTGTACCAAAAACAACAACAGCATGCAAAGAGAATAGAAAGTCCTGGCAGAATTGGACTAGAACTATGGCGTCGACTGCCTTTCTTCATTTTTAACCCATTCTGACCTGAGATCAGATTCATACGAGGTTTCCACTGGGACACACACTGGTCTGATTAACCCATTCTGACCCGAGATCAGATTCTAAAAAATGTCAGTCGTTCTTCGATTTTTCAAAAATAGCAGACCTACAAGCTCATAGCGCGCCACTCGGTGGCGCGCTATGAGCTTGTAGATCTGCTATTTTTCAATAGCAGAAGCATAACATGATGCTAACACCAAAAGGGGTTCCCGTTCAGAATGGGTTAAATGACCATGTAAAAATGGAGATATGTTTTGCCAAAGGGACTTTCGTTGTAGCAGATTTGATCTGTTCCAAGCTTGGGAAAGAAGGCAGAGTACTCTGTGTGAATCCGAGTTGTAGTATAATGAATTATGTAATGTAAACATGCTGTAAAAAGCATTAATTATGTAATATAAAACATGCTGTAATTGCAATTGTGAAACGGTGTCTTATAAACACACTGGGTTTATAAGGGCACAAGGTGTGCATGACACGAAAATGAATAAACAATCAATCAATCTTCACGGATTAGCAGGAACACAATTCCCCATGAGTGAAGCCGTTCTCAGTTTAATGAATAAGGAAGACGTGCACACTAGAGACTGACATTTTGTCGGGATTCCCGCGGGATGGGATTAATATTTTGTATTAATCCCGTGATGGGGACGGGACGGGAATGAGAGTCAACAGGAGCGGGAATGACATCTACCTCTGGTCGGTCGCGCTGCCGGCCAAAAGAACAGAAGCACCCATTGTTGTTGTAGTCGTCTCTCAGTGAGACAACATTCTTTTGACTTGCTGACGCAAGTTAGTCAAATGACTAACTAAAAAAAAGCAGGAGCGGGATGAGTAATTTCGAGTGGGAGCGTGACGGGATCAGGAGTAATTCTACAGGAGTGGGACAGGATGGGATTTATTTTTTTAAACTCTGGCCCAGGAATGGGACAGGACAGGATTTTTTTCTGCGGGAGTGGGACAGGACAGGAGTGAAAATCTCCTCCTGTGTCAGTCTCTAGTGCACACTATAGAGGTGGATTTGAAATGTATTATGAAGCCAGCGGCCACACTGAGGGATGAGAACCTTCTATGGAACCATACAGTATATGAAGCCAGCGTCCACACAGAGGGACGAGAACCTTCTATTGAACCATATGAAGCCAGCGGCCACACAGAGGGACGAGAACCTTCTATTGAACCATATGAAGCCAGCGGCCACACAGAGGGACGAGAACCTTCTATGGAACCATACAGTATATGAAGCCAGCGGCCACACTGAGGGATGAGAACCTTCTATGGAACCATGCAGTATATGAAGCCAGCGGCCACACCGAGGGATGAGAACCTTCTATCGAACCGTACAGTATAGGACTGCCTGTTACAACGAGTGCATCTGATCTGATGCTATAAAGGGCTTCAGTTTAATTCCACTCATGTTGGTATTGAAGGAATATGATGAAGATAGAGCAGTCGGGGGAGAGAGAGAGAGAGAGAGAGAGAGAGAGAGAGAGAGAGAGAGAGAGAGAGAGAGAGAGAGATTATGTGTGTGCTCGCTTTGTAGTTTGTTCCTACTGTATAGTGCTTCCTGTCTGCCCCAGTTCCACTGTAACCAAACTCTAGGCATATGTGAATACAATTATTTAACGAGAACACCTTGTTGGAGGCGGTCTCTCCATACACGTCCACAGGCCTCTTATGGCCGAGCGGTGGAGGCCCCCCCCCCCTACACACACACACACACACACACACACACACACACACACACACACACACACACTGGTGGTGACGCAAGGTTAGCTGAGCGGTAGACTCACTATTTGGTCTCTCTCACACAAGTTGGAATCCCTTGCAGATCTCAGCGTTAAGCTTAAGGATGGACTCAGGAGAGCAGCAGGAGCAGCAAAGCTTCTATAGCCCCATACACACTGCTAGTGGGGCTCTTAACCCATTCAGGACGGGAACGCATCGGTGTCGCTTTAACATTTAACATTTTGAAAGCAGCTCTACAAGCTCATAGCGCACCACCGGGCGCCACTCTACAAACGTGTAGATTTTTGAAAAATTGTGAAAGTGTGGCGCAAATCTGTGAAGGTATATATGCTTTCACAGCGAATGTCTATTACTCTAATCTTTGCTTCTGGTATACAACATATGTTCAGGCAGCCGAATACACAATGATGGGGCTCCTTGACATGAAAAGGCAAAGAGATCATTTTGAATTACCCTATTGTCGCACGTCCAAATATCAATCTTTCATCAAATTTAGAGGCCCTCATCTATGGAACTCCCTAGATGCCTCACTTAAATCCTCATTATCCTTACCAATATTCAAAAAACATCTTAAGAAATATCTTATTTTTTCGTCTCTGTAGATTTCATGTTTTACTTTGATGTGTTATATTTTCTTTTGTGTATTTGTTGTTGTATTGTTTATTTCTGTTTTCTGTGCAGTCTGTGTTTTTATTTTCTTTACTGCACAGCTGCCCCCCTTTGACAACTTCTAGATTTACGTACTGTTCTTAATGAACTTTTAATCTTTTAAACCAATAACCACTTCCTTTAGGAAAGGATTCCATATAAGCCGATAGGCTTCTTCCTTTCCTTGCATTATATTTTTGTTTCTTTTATATGTTATTGTCATTTATTTGTATTATATGCTAAATAAACAAACCAAACCAAACCAAACCAAACTATAGTTTGAGAACCCACTGATGTAGAAACAATAGGTTTTTTCAGAAGAATGTCAGGATTTAGAAGACATTTAGTAGAATCTGGCCTCAGTCCTGAGTGTGTTAATACTCTGGTATATTTCCTCTAGTGGTAAAACATGGGGCTGGTTTAGTTGGTGGACGAAGCAGCAAAGTACATTCACTGTGTAGCCTACAGTAGTAACTGTACTTTACTGGAGTATTGGTATGTTTGCATACTTTTGACTTTCCACTACAGGCCTACACACGATTATATCAGAGAATGTTCTCTCGGCATATATACTGTATTTGTGTGTGTGTGTGTGTGTGTGTGTGTGTGTGTGTGTGTGTGTGGGTCTGTGTGCTATTAGTCAACAAACAACATGTATCTTGGCGGGCCTTGATGGCTGTGCTGTGATCTATTGAAGATTCTGACCTTCAAAGTACATAATTTTTGTTTTGATTGTATTGCTGTATTGTTGTATTGTTCTTTCTGCTTTGGCAATGTAAACGTATGTTTTCTCATGCCAATAAAGCCCTTTGAATTGAATTGAATTGAATTGTGTGCACGCTACACTGTAAACTAATGGCGTTGTGCGTCAAACAGAGGACCCCTCCTGTGAGGACTTGAAAACCCACTCTGCTGCACACTACACATTTGGCAAACACTTGAGAGGAAAGCAAAGTACATTCACTGTAGCCTAGAAACTGTATACTTTACTGGAATATTGGTGTTTTTGGATACTTTTGACTTTCCCCTACAGGCCTATATACACTATTATATCAGAGACAAATGTACGTTTGACTACATTTGCAGGAAGGAACATATGAATTAATGATGTTAAATCAATTCAAATCGATTTGTTTCCGATGTTAACTGTTGCACCTCTAGACACGCACACGCATCTTTTTCTCTGACCCTCCGCCAGGGGAGGTGGTTCTTTTTCTCTGACCCTCCGCCAGGGGAGGTGGTTCTTTTTCTCTGACCCTCCGCCAGGGGAGGCGGTTCGAGGTATAGTTTCGTACTTCGGCACGTAAATCACATTTCAACCCTGAGACAGTTTTATTTCATTTTTTAATTTATTTTATTAACCCATTTTGGGCGGGAACCCCTTTTGGTGTTTTGGCATTATGCTATGCTCTAGCTATTGAAAAATAGCAGATCTACAAACTCATAGCGCGCCACCGAGTGGCGCGCTACGAGCTTGTAGGTCTGCTATTTTTTTTAACGAAATGACATAGTTTTTTCAGAAAACTGTCAGGATGTAGAAGACATGTTTTAGAATCTGATCTCAGGTCAGAATGGGTTAAGTTAAACCCTGCTGGGCTTACACAAGGTACATAAAGGTCCTTCTTTATCAAGGTTGTGACGCGTCCTTCTGGAGTAAATACTGCTCGAGCGTTGCACACCTATTTGTGCTGCTGCTGGGAAATGCAAGGTGAGTGCGCGTCTGCGTGTGCGCGTGTATTTGTCAGTAAATCAGGGCAGTGCTGGTGATAACTCCGCACACCGTGTTACCTTGAAGCGCATCTGGTCATAGAAGAACAGATTTACAATGGGGACGGAGAGACGGACAACGGACAGTACAGTCAGTACGACAGACAGACAGACAGACAGACAGACAGACAGACAGACAGACAGACAGACAGAGATTTGGTGACTAAAACCATGAAGAAAAGTGTTTGTCGACAAACATTTTCACTCACGAAAACTCATGAACAAGTCAAAATCACACCCGTGTGAACTGAGTGGTGCAATCCCCCCCCCCCCTCTCTCTCTCTCTCTCTCAGTAGCAGGCAACAGTGCAGCACTATCTCTCTATCTCTCTCTGTTTCTGTGAAAGCAGAGGGAAAGACGTGTGATAGGAGGAAGGGAACACAGAGGCGACAGACAGCAGAGAGCTAAAGGACAATGTGGAACTGAAAAGAGATAAATGAGTAAATGTGAGAAAAAACAATCATGACGCAACGCGACAGATCAACGGGAACATGTGGGTGAAGGAGTTCACATCCGAGTCACTTTACACGTTACTCTCTCTCTCTCGTCTCTCTCTCTCTCTCTCTCTCTCTCTCTCTCTAAACACGTGAGCATTGATCACGCCTCCAGTTAGGGAATAAGACCTTGTACTTAAGACACGCAAAATACAACCCCATCTCTCTGTCTCTGTTTCTGGCACAACAGCGCCACTTTTGCCCCTAGTGGTACTCATAGTCACATACATAGTCACACACATAGTCACATAGGTTAACACGGACATTGCTGTTCCTTGGAGTGGTTGCACCACTCAAAAAACAAACTGCGATCTACAACATATGCTCTGTCCATAGTGCTGAAATCTACTGCTATCTACTGTATAACATAACCTCTGTCCATGGTGCTGAAACCTACTGCTATCTACTGTATAACATAATGCTCTGTCCATGGTGCTGAAACCTACTGCTATCTACTGTATAACATAACCTCTGTCCATGGTGCTGAAACCTACTGCTATCTACTGTATAACATAACCTCTGTCCATGGTGCTGAAACCTACTGCTATCTACTGTATAACATAACCTCTGTCCATGGTGCTGAAACCTACTGCTATCTACTGTATAACATAACCTCTGTCCATGGTGCTGAAACCTACTGCTATCTACTGTATAACATAACCTCTGTCCATGGTGCTGAAACCTACTGCTATCTACTGTATAACATAACCTCTGTCCATGGTGCTGAAACCTACTGCTATCTACTGTATAACATAATGCTCTGTCCATGGTGCTGAAACCTACTGCTATCTACTGTATAACATAACCTCTGTCCATGGTGCTGAAACCTACTGCTATCTACTGTATAACATAACCTCTGTCCATGGTGCTGAAACCTACTGTTATCTACTGTATAACATAACCTCTGTCCATGGTGCTGAAACCTACTGCTATCTACTGTATAACATAACCTCTGTCCATGGTGCTGAAACCTACTGCTATCTACTGTATAACATAACCTCTGTCCGTGGTGCTGAAACCTACTGCTATCTACTGTATAACATAATGCTCTGTCCATGGTGCTGAAACCTACTGCTATCTACTGTATAACATAACCTCTGTCCATGGTGCTGAAACCTACTGCTATCTACTGTATAACATAATGCTCTGTCCATGGTGCTGAAACCTACTGCTATCTACTGTATAACATAACCTCTGTCCATGGTGCTGAAACCTACTGCTATCTACTGTATAACATAACCTCTGTCCATGGTGCTGAAACCTACTGCTATCTACTGTATAACATAACCTCTGTCCGTGGTGCTGAAACCTACTGCTATCTACTGTATAACATAACCTCTGTCCGTGGTGCTGAAACCTACTGCTATCTACTGTATAACATAACCTCTGTCCGTGGTGCTGAAACCTACTGCTATATACTGTATAACATAACCTCTGTCCATGGTGCTGAAACCTACTGCTATCTACTGTATAACATAACCTCTGTCCATGGTGCTGAAACCTACTGCTATCTACTGTATAACATAACCTCTGTCCATGGTGCTGAAACCTACTGCTATCTACTGTATAACATAATGCTCTGTCCATGGTGCTGAAACCTACTGCTATCTACTGTATAACATAACCTCTGTCCATGGTGCTGAAACCTACTGCTATCTACTGTATAACATAACCTCTGTCCATGGTGCTGAAACCTACTGCTATCTACTGTATAACATAACCTCTGTCCATGGTGCTGAAACCTACTGCTATCTACTGTATAACATAACCTCTGTCCATGGTGCTGAAACCTACTGCTATCTACTGTATAACATAACCTCTGTCCATGGTGCTGAAACCTACTGCTATCTACTGTATAACATAACCTCTGTCCATGGTGCTGAAACCTGCTGCTATCTACTGTATAACATAACCTCTGTCCATGGTGCTGAAACCTACTGCTATCTACTGTATAACATAACCTCTGTCCGTGGTGCTGAAACCTACTGCTATCTACTGTATAACATACTGTCCATGGTGCTGAAACCTACTGCTATCTACTGTATAACATAACCTCTGTCCATGGTGCTGAAACCTACTGCTATCTACTGTATAACATAACCTCTGTCCATGGTGCTGAAACCTACTGCTATCTACTGTATAACATAACCTCTGTCCATGGTGCTGAAACCTACTGCTATCTACTGTATAACATAACCTCTGTCCGTGGTACGGCAAGGCACATTTCAACAACAAGGCAAAATGTGCTTTGCACAGAACATCAAGCAAAGGAAACACAATTAGCCTATAAAACACAAATAATTAGATACAGTGCAGAAGAGAAAGGAAAAAAAGGGACGAAGGGAAGAAGAGTACCTAAATGAAAGGCAGCGGCAAACAGGAAGGTCTTTAGTGTTTTAAAAGAAGCAGAACCTGCCGTTTTCTGGGAAGTTTGTTCCAGACATGAGGTGCATTTTAAACGGCAGACCTTTCCCAGATGACCTGAGAGACACGCGGATGTTTCGTGATATCGTACAAGATTAGAAATGTACTTTGGCCCTAAAAAATCTAAAGCATTATTGGCCCAACAGTGGTATTTTTTTAACTCAATACTTTGGCACACAGGGATGCCAGCGTAAGGACTTGAGAACTGGAGTGATATGTTCTTTGGTATCAATAAGGTCTCGAGCAGCAGCGTTTAGTCATATTTAACCCATTTTGGGCGGAACCCCTTTTGGTGTTAGCATTATGTTGTAATTTAGCTATTGAAAAAAGCAGACTTACAAGCTCATAGCGCGCCACCGAGTGGCGCGCTACGAGCTTGTAGGTCTGCTATTTTTGAAAAATCGAAGAGCGACCGACATAGAAACATAGCTTTGTCAGAAAACTGTCAGGATTCAGAAGACATCTGATCTCAGGTCAAAATGGGTTAAAGACACCGCATCGGGACCATTTTTTGGGGACCCGTGAGTAGCGATAAGTTACGGCCGTCAAGTCTACTGAAGACGAATGCACGGACATGGTTGCTGAAACCTGCCAGAGCTGAAACACAGAGTGTTCCCGGTGCCTTTATCCGTCATGTCCCACACGACAGACAGACAGGAGTTCAAACCGCTGTCGTTTTAAAACGCACAGCAGAAACTGATGTGTGACGCGACCGAGAGCGGAGAAACGCGTCACCATACGGAGGTCCTGTGAACCTTCTCAGCGTCGGCTGCCTTTAAACGAATCCCATCTGCGTCCGTTCTTTCACAGGTTCAGCTAACTGCTTAACCCATTCAGACCCGAGGACACAGCAGTGTCGCCTTAGAGCTTTTAACTTTAGAAAAACGTTTGTGTTTCACAGCGAATGTTTTTAACTCAAATATTTGCTTCTGTTGGATCCCTGGAACAACATTTTTTTTCAGATGGGGGTCTGCCGCCAAATAATTAATTATGTGGGTCCTTGACATGAAAAAGTTTGAGCACAGAAAAACTGTTAGGATTTGGAAGACATTTTGTAGAATCAGGTCTTAATGGGATAAAAACAGATATACAAGTATTCTTCTCACACAACAACAGAGCACGCCACACACTGAGGCCATATGTTACATGTCTGGAAAACGTCACCGCGTGGTGTACAAAGCCAGATGTTTCAGAGATTATTTTTTTAACCCATTCTGACCTGAGATCAGATTCATACGAGGTTTCCACTGGACACACACTGGTCTGATGAACCCATTCTGACCTGAGATCAGATTCTAAAAATGTCAGTCGTTCTTCGAATTTTTCAAAAATAGCAGACCTACAAGCTCGTATCGCGCCACTCGGTGGCGCGATATGAGCTTGTAGATCTGCTATTTTTCAATAGGTAAAGCATAACATGATGCTAACACCAAAATGGGTGCCCGGTCAGAATGGGTTAAGAGTAGACATATTGTTTGCTAGAAGTTGTTATACAAACAGATGTTTCTTTTTTTAAGGGGGGAATACACTCTGTAGGCAGCATGCAGGGTTGTAGAAGATTTGAGTTAAGGGTTGCTGTTCGACAGACAGTTGGCCGCCTTACTGTGTACGGGAATACAAGGACAATTGGAAGTGAAGGTAATCAAGTTCTGAGTTGCAGATGACCAAAAAAACAACTTTCTGTCATAGAGAAGACAATGGAGATTGGCTAACATTATAGTACTGCCATGACATGACACGCACGCACACGCACACATGCATGCACACACACACACACACACACACACACACACACACACACACACACACACACACACTTCCGTTTTCTGGCAACTCGCCTCATTATTACACCATAGTGGATGTGCAATATAAAGTTATATAAGTAGGGAGCCAGCTGCTGAGAAAGTTGTGTGTGTGTGTGTGTGTGTGTGTGTGTGTGTGTGTGTGTGTGTCTGTCTGTGTCTGTCCGCGTGACTGCATGCTTCCAGGCGTGTGTGTGCACTGTGCACGTTACATTATGCATGCATGAGTGAGTAAAACGCCATGAGTTCCAGTCTGTTCAAACCTAGTCCACTGTCAGTGTCCATGTGCTTCATGAATGGATTTCCATCCATCCATTCATTCATTCATTCATTCATTCATTCATCCATGTATTGTTTCAGCAGTGTAGTGGCTATAGCTACTTACAGTAGAACCCTCCCCCCTGGTGAACCGTTATAAACTGCTAGGTCATCGGCCAATTATTTGCACATAACCTGTTTTTGCCTCGACATGACAGAAGATTTGAGAACACGACTGTTGTACTTTTACTTTTACGTAACATTTGTAATAGAGTGCAGACCTTATTTGTTTTACCATTGAGCAAATAGAAGCTGCCTGCTTCCTCTGGAAATAAATTTAATCTACTGTAGGTAGGTCAAAATCTGTGACCTTTGACTACATTTTTGAAAACAATAGAAAATCTGTGGTCTGGGGTTTTCTGGCTCAAACAAGAGCTCTTATTTGCCTGTGGACTGTGAGGTAAGAGTCCACAAATCCCACGTCACAATTTGCATAAGAAGATGTCATGTCACTGTTGAGGGATTTTGCCTGTTTTCATTGCAGCCCAAAGAACTTCAGAAAGCACAGAGAAAAACCCAGATCACAGAGAATCCACTGAATGTTCAGACAAGAAAAACGAAAAAAAATAATAAATGAAAATGAATGTAATGAAACCTTTACAGATTGGAAAAAAAATCACATATTATTCATTAAAAAAAAAAGAGTTACGCAGTGCCGCTTTGATACTTTCTTCCAAGTCTTAACAATAACATCCAAAACGAGTACAGTACTCGGGTGTCTTAAGGCAGTTGTTTTATTTATAAATATATGGAGCCGTAAGCACGCTATACTGAAACAATCGGCCACAAAGAAAACACACGCCGTCTTTGCGACACACTGACGACAACGCAGTTACACTACGTTGGGTTTTCTCAGAAGAATGATAATAATACGAAAAAATCCTTCACAGTTGGAATCCAACCACCCACGCATTCTCCCACCGCACGCGGGATTAGCATGCCGTGTTTGTCCGCAAACACAGACACAGACAATGGCGCCGGGTTGCGTCGGTCTGAGCCACTCCCCCTGGGCTTCTCTAAGACAGATTAGCTGTTCGGTGAACGGCTGAACACTGACGCAAACATGGCTCTTATGAGGCAGCCTGGGAACGCAGATGACGACCGACGTCACTCGCTCAGCCTGAAAAGAGGGGTCTATTTTTTGTCATATCTCCGCACCATAATGTCCATGAAGAGTAACTACAGTTATATTTGCCAGGGATTCTCAAGTGTAATGAAATTCCAGCCAAGACTCAAGATCCGACAACACAACACTAACCACTTTGAATACGTCTTTGTATGACAAAAAGAAAACCACGTAGCTCACAACAAAGACCTAACGACCAGAGAGGGGAAATCGAAAGCACACACACGTGTATTCCCACGGACCATTGTGGATCTCAATGGCTCTGGGTTGGGGTCAGGGTTGAAGGGAACACACTCCTCCACAGACAGTGAGTGGGAGATGGGGTTTATCTTGCACTCGATGGCACTTAAAATAAGTGATCTATAAAAGCTTGTATACAGTAGATAACGTCTTGTTGACAAGCAGCACATTGTTGTTCTACGGTGTATAGTTCACATTATTAGTGCAGTGTGGGCTGGCAAAAGTATAATGTCCAATGAATACTGTATCTTCACATTTCTTGGAATTATACACATTTACACATTATCAATGGAACACATTCAGGAAATTACTAAAATGTGTTTTTTTTTTTGTTTTTTTGAAAACACACAATACAGTTGCAGTTATTCATCAGTTATTTTTCAGTCAGTTATATTTTTTAAGCACAGGTCTGTGTGCTGTCTGTCTCCTCTCTCTCTCTCAGTCACTGAACCATGATGGTGACCAGAGTACCCATGTGTAGACAGAACAAATACAGCCAGTCGACTCAGTCAACAAACATGTTAGATCAACAAATAAAGCTGCGTGACGACACAGATAGAACGCTATAGGAGAGTGTGCGGTGCGTGCCTGCCAAGTAAGCCACACAGAACAAACACTGTTGTTGTTGCACTGCGCAAGCTGGCCAACAACGCTCGATGCTAAAGGCAGGGCCAACATCTACAGAACCTCCTGCCTAGCCTGGATGAACGCCTCTCTGACCACTCTCAGGCAGTTAGACCTCATCCAAAAGAAGGCCTTAAAGCGCAAATAACATGCATTTTAAAACTGCTTTTAATATTTAATAATCATATTGTCTATGTCCCTCAAAGTTATTTCTAATGGTTTGAGCCTCAATCACCACTCTGATATAACCAGCCTTGTCAATTCTTTCTGGACTTTGAAAGCAGTTTTAGCTGCAGTACCACAATGTCCTGAGGTGGTGGGGGTGCTGATATGTAGATTATTTAATATTTGAGTCATTATAATACTCATGCTAGATAAAACCAGGCTTGTTTCCATTCCATGCCAGCTTGGAAAATCAACAATGGTGGACATTTTAAACAAAGTGGAAATGCAAATTTGCAACTGAAGATTGAAGAAAAGGAGGAATTATACAAAGTAGGGTGACATTGATGACATCACGATGAGGCCAAAATCAGTCGAGCTGTTTCTGAGAGCAATTTCCATTAAAACACCCATATGACATGAAGGCCTGATTGTTCAAATGTTATTTGTGGGGATAGAAAACACACATGGGAGCCCCAAAAACACAAAATAAATTGAAAAAGTTGAATTTTATGTTATAGGTCCTTTAAAAATCCATCGGCCAGCTGAGTCATCGCCCAACAGTCGCAGCAACAGCTGTTCTCTACAAGATGCACACTCCCAACTGTCCAGTGGACCTCAAAGCACTGCTACCTCAAACTAGCCTGGTTAATAAACCAGACTAATATCGCACGGACCGCAGGATATTAGTCTGGGGAGGCTCAGCTTGGATTTCATTTCCAGGGCTGCGGGTTGAAACATTTTATCTTTGACGCAATTGGTCAGAGCTACTGTCAGTCAAAGGTCTCAAGCATTGAAAGGAGAGTACTACCAAGCCACGCCCTGGAAACCCCACAAGTCAAACACCAAATGCCTTGACAGGATCTTTCTCCACTCTGCTATAAGGACATGGAACAGCCTTCTCCCCCTGTGGTTGTTGGAGACATTACATCTAGCTAGTGTTCACGCCTTCTATAGAAGAGGCTGAACAAACACCTCCTCAGTGTGTGACTGTAATCCCACAAAGCTCAAGGACTGTCATTCATCCAACATTCAGTTTACACATACTGAAGGTAGTAGAATAAATACTACTAGAGTTGTCACCAAAAATAAATACCATCCAGACAACAGCAGATACAAGTGTGTGTGTGTGTGTGTGTGTGTGTGTGTGTGTGTGTTTGTGTGTGTGTGTGTGTGTGTGTGTGTGTGTGTGTGTGTGCGCACGGTGGTGTCTGATTGATCCTGTGAGTATTGATTAGCTCGATTGATTAGCAAAACAGGTGTATATTCACTCCCAGCTCAGAGTCTAATTAGTTTGACTCAGGCCAGGTGTGACTGTTTAAATAAGCCATCACCCGCATGCACACACACACACACACACACACACACACACACACACACACGAGACAACGAGATTCAATTTGGAGGGAAAACAAAGTGGTGTGAAGTGTCGCACGGAAGGAGGAGGAGGAGGAGAAAAGGAGCGAGACGGATTGAGAGAGGAGAGATGATGACAGGACTATTGTCACAGCAAATGACCTTTGAGTGCCGTGGGCGTGACTGTGCGTGTCAAGTCACCTTTATTTATTTGGTGTGTGTGTGCGTGCGTGCGTGCGTGTGCGTGTGTGCCTGTCTATCGTCTATCCGTCTGTCTCTGTGTTTGTTCCCATTTCTTTCCATGTATGTGGTCCCCTTTGTGTGTGTGTGTGTGTGTGTGTGTGTGTGTGTGTGTGTGTGATCCATGCATGTGTGTGTGCGTGCGCATGACAGTCCTGCCGTGTGTGTTTCTTCCCGGGGCCCAGGTGCAGCGTTGTGATAAGGGCTCCGTCAGCCCGCTAGTTCAACACGCGGCGGCTGATGGAAAGTTTCCGCCGTCGCTCCGGGAGACGGCGCCCGCCACACGGGTCGCAGAGTTCAGCGACGGCATTGTGTAAAAGCGCCAGACCCCGCCGTCGGGGTCAGGGCGGGCCCGAAAGGTGGGTTACGGCGGGCGGCGGAGAAAAAGGGAAGACTTTGACAGAGGGAAAGAAGCGTTACTTCTGACGTTTATGAAAAGGTGAGCATGTAGAGTCGTGGAACTCGCAGCTAGCGATGTTCGAAACAGTTACTTTTCAGGATTCACCTTTAACCCATTAAGACCTCAGACCAGATTCTACTTAATGTATTCTAAATCACGAATAGTTCTGTAGTTCTCCGACAACGAGAACTACAGAACTTCTTAACTCGGGACCCCTCTGACACGAGAACTACAGAACCTCTTAACTCGTGACCCCTCTGACAACGAGAACTACAAAACTTCTTAACTCGTGACCCCTCTGACACCCAGAACTACAGAACCTCTTTCTCGTCCCTCTGACACGCAGAACTACAGAACCTCTTTCTCGTGACCCCTCTGACACGAGAACTACAGAACCTCTTTCTCGTGACCCCTCTGACACCCAGAACTACAGAACTTATTTCTCGTGACCCCTCTGACACCCAGAACTACAGAACCTCTTTCTTGTGACCCCTCTGACACCCAGAACTACAGAACCTCTTTATCGTGACCCCTCTGACACTGAGAACAACAGAACTACAGACGCTCTAGACCGAGTTGTTTCTACCCGCCTTGGGGTCTCCATTTCTCACAGCCCACTCCACTGAAACAGCAGGTCACGGAACAGAGGTTCCGGTCACCCCCTGAAACTTTATAGATTGATGTACAATATGTTACATTATGTACATAATGTTCCACTCTTTTTTTGACTCTTCGTTTGCTCTTTCTTGCACATGCTATCACTGTGTTTGCTGTTTGAGGTTAGACTATGCTGCTGGCGCTGCATGTCTGAAGGAAGCCAAACAAAAATAGATTTCACTTATTTTTGTACCTTTAATGGTATACCCTAACTTTCAGCAGCTGTCGCAGAGTTGGAACAAATGTATATGTGATCGTAGACACCTTTATGAACACATCTGTGAAGAGAGCTAGTGCATGGTAAGCTTTTTCTTGCGTGCGTGCGTGCGTCACACTTAGATACAAGCGTGACCAAGCCTTTATCTCTAACCAGTTTCATTGGATACAGATAAAAGCCACTCGCTGGAATGCAGCTCATCTGATATAGCGACCAGTCCTCGCTCCTCACATCTCCGTGTCATTTCACCAGCAGGAGGAGAGTGGCCCGGCCCGGTGACGTAAGGATACCAGCAGGAGGAGAGTGGCCCGGCCCGGTGACGTAAGGATACCAGCAGGAGGAGAGTGGCCCGGCCCGGTGACGTAAGGATACCAGCAGGAGGAGAGTGGCCCGGCCCGGTGACGTAAGGCCACCATCCTCTTGTTATTGTGAGAGACAAGAGCCACGCCGAGGGTGGATAAATAATTGTTTAGGTCTCAAGCAGCAGCGATGACAAGTCGAATTATCTACGGGCATCATCGAGTCGATGTTTTCCTCTTGTGTGTGTGTGTGTGTGTGTGTGTGTGTGTGTCTGTGTGTGTGTGTGTGTGTGTGTGTGTGCGTGCCAGCTATCGCCGTGTATCGTGTTCCAAGCTGGCCACTTTCACATTAGAAGTGTCCATTCACTCATCTCAAGATGGCCTCTTAAATTAATTAGTATGGCCAATTCATGCTAATTAAAGAGGAGAGCGCGAGAGACACAAACACACGCACGCGCGCACACGCACGCACACACACACACACACACAAAAGAGGAGACAGAGACACAGACACAGAGACAGACAGACAGAGACAGCGACAGACAGACAGACAGACACAGACAGAGACAGACACAGACAGACGTTACGTTTGCACCAAAGGTTATACTTTTCTTTATAATTTTTGTCGATGTGTGTGTGTGTGTTGTTCCTGTACACTGAGGAACACAAAACTCGAATAGCTTCAGGCGTAAACGACGAGAAAGGTGTGTGTGTGTGTGTGTGTGTGTGTTTGTGTGTGTGTGTGCGTGTGTTTGTGTGTGTGTGTGCGTGTGTGTGTGTGTGTGTGCGTGCATGCGTGCTGTCGCGCTGTCAATCAAACTGCAGTCACAGATGTGCTGCACAGACAGGAGTAATGGGAGTCATTATTTCTCTTTCTGTCCCGCACACACACACACAGTAGGCTGTGTGTGTGTGTGTGTGTGTGTGTGTGTGTGTGTGTGTGTGTGTGTGTGTGTGTGTGTGTGTGTGTGTGTGTGTGTGTGTGCAGTAAGCCGTGTTAAGCCCCTGCTAACATTAGCACGAAGGGGGTTTATGGAGGAGGGGAGATGAAAACAAAAACAGCCAGAGGCGATGGGTCGCTGCACGCTTTCAAGAACTAACTTAACCCATTCTGACCTGAGATCAGATTCATACGAGGTTTCCACTGGACACACACTGGTCTGATTAACCCATTCTGACCTGAGATCAGATTCTAAAAATGTCAGTTGTTCTTCGATTTTTCTAAAATAGCAGACCTACAAGCTCGTAGCGCGCCACTCGGTGGCGCGCTACGAGCTTGTAGGTCTGCTATTTTTCAATAGCTAAAGCATAACATGATGCTAACACAAAAATGGGTTCCCGTTCAGAATGGGTTAAAACGTAGTGTGTGTGTTTACTAAACTAACTAAAACCCAAGTGAAATTATAGACAAAATGCCATTAGTTTGACTTGTTCTCGTTACCAATAGTAACTGAATAGGCTAAATATATATTTTTGAACACTATAAAAATCAAGCTGACGAATGGCTATCCTTATTATTCTCCTATAATTAGTTCCACCTACACCTTGAAAAACGTATCTTCTGTTTATTATAGAGTTGGAGGGACACGCAGGGAGACCACCGTTACCTCCTTTTAACTAAAACAATACCACCTACCCTTTAAGTATACCGTTTTTTTTCTGCAAGCATGTGACCTTCACACGACATTTCTCACAACATTTAACGGGAATTACTTCAAGAAAAATGAAAATAGCTGATCTACGAGCTCAGACTTTTCACTATATATATTCGAAGATTTCCGGATTTCCAGATGCATTGATATATTTCTTTTAACCCATTCTGAACGGGAACCCGTTTTGGTGTTAGCATCATGTTATGCTTTAACTATTGAAAAATAGCAGATCTACAAGCTCATATCGCGCCACCGAGTGGCGCGCTACGAGCTTGTAGGTCTGCTATTTTTAAAAAATCGAAGAACGACTGACATTTTTTAGAATCTGATCTCGGGTCAGAATGGGTTCATCAGACCAGTGTGTGTCCAGTGGAAACCTCGTATGAATCTGATCTCAGGTCAGAATGGGTTAAAAGAGCATAGGCTATACTTTGAAATGTCGAGTATATAACTTGTCTGGTTGTGACCATAGCTCTCTCTCTCTCTCTCTCTCTCTGCCAGTGCGGAAGTGCTTGATATGTAAATGCGCCGCCAGTTTATTGTGCATGGCTTGTTTATTGTGCCTGCATGCCACTTCCCGCCAGCACAATAGAGGAGCTGGATTCAGAAATCCTGTGAACCCTGCACAGCGGGCGCTTTGCATGTGCGCGTGCATGTGCGCGTGCATGTGTGTGTGCGTGTGCGTGTGTGTGCGTTCAAAAAGAGGAACTTTTCCTTGGCAAGGAAAAGGGTTGCTTTAAGATCATAAGTTGTAAAAAAAAAAATATATATATATATATATATATATATATATATATATATATATATATATATATAAAATATACACCAGAAGGCACAGGCGGCTTTTGAGGCCATCAGGCAGAGGCTCTGCTACACATTCAGCACTTTAAAATAATAGTTGATTGATTTGAAGTCACAACAGCCATGGCCTATACTCTGCCATGGTGTTACTATGTTACTATGCTACTATGTTACTATGCTACTATGTTACTATGCTACTATGTTACTATGCTACTATGCTATAGTTAGAGACGGAAGGCCTATACTCTGCAATGGTGTTACTATGCTATACTATGCTACTATGCTGGTTAGAGATGGAATGCCCAAATGAACTCCACTGTGACGCATGCAGGCTGAAAGGGGCTTCATGGTTTGGGGTTCATCTATCTCGACATGCATGGTGAGATGCTGATGGTTGACAAGCACACCTAGAGGCGGAGGAAGAGGAGGGGTGTGTGTGTGTGTGTGTGTGTGTGTGTGTGTGTGTGTGTGTGCGCGTGTGTGTGTGCGTGCGTGCGTGCGGAAGAGAAAAGTAGAAGGTGGTGATGGATGAGAGAGCAGGAGAGTTGGGAGGAGGTGAAGCAAATGAGCAGCAGAGAGAGAGAGAGAGGGAGAGGGGGGGGGGGGGGGAGGGAGAGAGAGAGAGAGGGGGGGAGGGGGGGGGGGAGGGAGTAAGAGAGAGAGGAGGGGGAGGGAGGAAGAGGGAGAGGAAATGAGACCGGGGCAGAAGATGATAGAAGAAGCAAAAAAAGGGAAAAGGAAAAAAAGAGATATAGCACAGGATGTGAAGACATAGCGTATAGGAGGAAGTGGGAGGAGTCAGCACAGTCCATTCATTATACAGGAGGAAGTGGGAGGAGTCAGCACAGTCCATTCATTCATTCTGGCCCCCGTGAATAAGCGTCTATTCATCAGCGTTAATAAGCTACAGTAGGCTAATGTTCTCCTGTGGCTCAATGGGGAGATTAGCATGGCCAATTAGCAGGACACGGGAACAACAACAACGCGAGAGCACGGCGGTCAGTCTCGCACACGCGCACACACACACACATACACACGCAGACATACACACACACACACACATCCAGACACGCCACGCGGGGAACACTCCGATATCCAGATACTGTATATGTCTATCGACTATATGAGTCGTTTCACCAGGGTTAAAATAATATACAATCTAATCCGATCCGATCTAAATCTACAACCCAGATGGAGGAATGGAGTCACTGGTCTGGTTCTAGTGGGCCAAGAGCACTGCTGTTCCTCACTGGTCATGTAACTGTGAGAGTTACATACTATCTGTCAGGTGGAAAACCATTATGTCCAAAACTGCAATGTGAGAGACACCATCGTACCCAGAAGCTATATATGCAGGAACACCCACTGAGTGGCGAAAAACTACTTTCTGGCACCAACAGCCCATACATCCAAACAGAAAAGTCCTGTCTGATTGCATTAAACAACGCTAAACTCACCAACATCGCAGCTGTACGGAAAGTTATGGAATGATCCTCTTTCTATCTGCAAAGTTATAGAATGATCCTCATTCTATCTGCAAAGTGTTTGCAGATAGAATGATCCTCTTTCTATCTGCAAAGTGTTTAAAGTTATAGAATGATCCTCTTTCTATCTGCAAAGTGTTTAAAGTTATAGAATGATCCTCTTTCTATCTGCAAAGTGTTTAAAGTTATAGAATGATCCTCTTTCTATCTGCAAAGTGTTTAAAGTTATAGAATGATCCTCTTTCTATCTGCAAAGTGTTTAAAGTTATAGAATGATCCTCTTTCTATCTGCAAAGTGTTTAAAGTTATAGAATGATCCTCTTTCTATCTGCAAAGTGTTTGCAGATAGAATGATCCTCTTTCTATCTGCAAAGTGTTTGCAGATAGAATGATCCTCTTTCTATCTGCAAAGTGTTTGCAGATAGAATGATCCTCATTCTATCTGCAAAGTGTTTGCAAAGTGTTTGCAGATAGAATGATCCTCATTCTATCTGCAAAGTGTTTGCAAAGTGTTTGCAGATAGAATGATCCTCATTCTATCTGCAAAGTGTTTGCAAAGTGTTTGCAGATAGAATGATCCTCTTTCTATCTGCAAAGTGTTTGCAGATAGAAATTCTGCGGAGGTGATTATTTCATCGAAGTGTCAGAGTTTGGAAGCGCTCGTTTTCAATAATGCAACGTCCTGCTGCCTTATTATGCATTATGTGAAATTTATAAACGGGTGGCGTGCAGGGAGCGTTGAGTGATTTAAGCTGCAGACTCCACTCCCCTTCCATCAACTCTTTAAGTTTCAGCTTTGCAACCATATCTCTCCCCCCGCAAACCCAAAGACTTTGGTTTCCCGGGCGCTGCAAACAAACAAGCAGCAGAGGGCGCAGTTTCTCCTTCCTTTTTTTGCCGATGGGTTCCCAGATTGCATGCCGGGTCATCATGGCCACATGACTGTCCTGACACACATCAAACACTGCGTAAAAGGAGATGTTATAACAAGCAATTATGGGCACAAGATTTGCCCGTAGACCTCAAGTTTAGCAGGCATGTACAGTAATATACTGTAATAGACAGGTCTGATGGTACAATTTGAGAGTTTTTTGGAGTTTATACACATCCGTATTCCATGCGTGTGTGTGTGTGTGTGTGTGTGTGTGTGTCAAATGTACAGCAGTGCCTCTCAAGGTGGAGTTTGTTACCAGAGAAAACAAGCTACAGTATATCACACACACAGAGAGCCGCTTACAAACACCAATCAAGCTTCCTAATGCCTCGTGCAATTACTCTAGCTTAGCTTATAGGAAATGCAACGAAAGGCCCTCCAATGTCTCCGTCTTTTCTTTACTATGTCTGTCCTCATGGTGATGAAGACAAAGCACGCCACCTCCCGGCTGCCACAACCGCGGAACGCCGTTACGTTTCTCGGTGGGCTCCAACCGACTCGATGCTGACTCGGAATTAAATCATTCTGACCTGAGATCAGATTCATACGAGGTTTCCACTGGACAACACACTGGTCTGATTAACCCATTCTGACCTGAGATCAGATTCTAAAAATGTCAGTCGTTCTTCGATTTTTCAAAAATAGCAGACCTACAAGCTCGTAGCGCGCCACTCGGTGGCGCGCTATGAGCTTGTAGATCTGCTATTTTTCAATAGCTAAAGCATAACATGATCCTAACACCACAATGGGTTCCCGTTCAGAATGAGTTAAATCAACAAGGAACAGAGCTGAGCAGAAGTCAAGTCCACGGTGGAAGCAATCCACCACATTCTGAAGGGCCTCTAAATCCATACCCTCTCTCTCACACAGACTTTTATACTCCGCCTACACAGCTAAATTAATTTTTACTCTGGGAGAGTGAAAATAAATGACTCTCTCTCTACTGGACAAGAGAGTGGAGATGATCACCGGCACACGTTTTCTTACACGTGTCCAGTGTGTATATCTGTTCTAGCTTCTGCGTTAACCCATTCTGACCTGAGATCAGATTCATACGAGGTTTCCACTGGACACACACACTGGTCTGATTAACCCATTCTGACCTGAGATCAGATTCTAAAAATGTCAGTCGTTCTTCGATTTTTCAGAAATAGCAGACCTACAAGCTCGTAGCGCGCCACTCGGTGGCGCGCTATGAGCTTGTAGATCTGCTATTTTTCAAAAGCTAAAGCATAACATGATGCTATAACACCAAAAGGGGTTCCCGTTCAGAATGGGTTAAGTTCCAGGCACTTAGCCAGACGCTCGTATCCGGGGAGTCAGTTAATCAACGTTACAGTTAAATATCCCTGGACGCCTGAAGACGGTCCTTTGACTGAAACGTCGCGCTGTAATAAAACGTTTCCTTTATTGAGTCGGTGAAGACAGTGTGCGGGTGCTTTTTTTGGAAGTGTGTGTGTGTGTGTGTGTGTGTGTGTGTGTGTGTGTGTGTGCGCGGCTAATACTCCACCAACCAACGCACCAATGTCATCCTCATCCCGGTGTGCAAAAGCCTTTGGAATACCAATGAAAAGACAAATAAAACAGCGCTTTGTCGAGTGTCCAGTGTCAGTGGTTCTCAACCGGTGGTCTGGGACCCCTGAGGGGGTCTCCACATTATTGTGGAGGAAGATTTGCGGCACATTTTCATATTTAAAAAAAAAAAAACAGATCTACAAGCTCGTAGCCGTGCCGCGCTACGAGCTTGTAGATCCGCTTTTTTTTTCAACAGCGAGGTGGCGTCCTCACTCAGGTCTAAATGCGTTACGGGGGAAGCGCTGAAGACGTGCGGCGGTATATTCATGTCCACCAACGAAAAGGGCAGCAGAGCGTCTCCCTGTGTGTAGCCTCGGAAACCCAGACGTTTTTATTTCCAGGGAGAAAAAAAAAGTCTGGGTCTGCGTCCACTTCAATTCGGCATAGAGTAGCGCAAACATTGCTCACTCTCTGCTGATTTCTGATTGTCTGCACCTTTGTAAAATTGACATACACACGCACACATGTACACACACACGCTCCTCTCTCTCTCTGTCGCTCTAAGTAATTAGTCTCATGTCGCGCAGCTGCGCATATATTCTCCCGGCAGATCCTGCCGGGAGCTGCCTATGCCATAAAAAGCATAGGTGAGTTCCAGGCTACCCTGTGTGTGACTGACACGACGACGCTGGTTAACACTTCTCCACGGTCGGGGGAAGGGATGATGAGTCCCGCTCTGACCCCCAGATACTTTGTACTGTGTGTGTGTGTGTGTGTGTGTGTGTGTGTGTGTGTGTGTGTGTGTGTGTGTGTGTGTGTGTGTGTGTGTGTGTGTGTGTGTTTACGTGTGCGTGTGTGTGTGTGTGTTTACGTGTGCGTGTGTGTGTGTGTGTTTACGTGTGCGTGCGTCAACAAGCTTCAATGTACAAGAAGCATGTGTGACATCAATAGAATAGAAAAAGTATGCAATCACGTTCACAGTGTGTTCGCGATAAGCAATTCCCTGTCAAACGCTGCGCGCACACGCACACGCACACACATACACACACACACACACACACACACACACACACACACACACACACACACACACACACACACACACACACACACACACACACACACGCGTGCACGCCTATCTCAGGAAAATGTGCAAAGCACACTTCTGTAGGCAGGCATACGTTGTTTAACTTTAGTGAAAGTGTGATAAAGTATACACACAGTACACACACACACATATAAAAGGAGATGTATTCGTTGTGTTTGGGCTAACCCTGTGGTGATTGGCAGAGAGAGAGGGGGGGGGGGGCGGAACAGCCTGTCTGATATAAAGTGCAAAATGAAGCATATCAGCAGGATGAAAAAGTGCACAGAGGAGCACCTCAGAGCAACGCAATGAGACAACGGAGACAGCCGACGGTTCTCCCTTTGGCTGAGCGGGGCTTTAAACCCACTGGTGTGAAGTTCACATACCAGTGGGTTTAAAGACCTGCTGAAGTAACTAATATATACATTTACTTAAGTACTGTGCTTAACCCATTTTGACCTGAGATCAGATTCTAAAAATGTCTTCTACAACCTGACAGTTTTTTTAAAAAGCTACGTTTATGTCAGCCGCTCTTCGATTTTTCAAAAATAGCAGACCTACAAGCTCAAAAATAGCAGATCTACTTTCAAAAGCTAGAGCATAATGCTAACACCAAAAGGGTGTAATATACACATTTCGGCCATTTGAAAGTAGAAGATCTACAAACTCACATCGCGACGCATTGTGAGCTTGTAGATCTTCTGTTTTCAAAAGATTTGCATACATTTGAAAACTTGAAATGGGACATTATTGCGCATGATGAGTACTCTGTGCTTTTGGTACTTTAAGTACATTTTGATGCCGTATTTTTTATTTATTTTTTTATTCAAGACCTTTACTTGTAATGGAGCATTTCCACATTGCAGTACGAAAGTATCGGATACATTAAAGTACAACAATATGAGTACTTTTATCCACCACTGTTTAAAACCCTCCAGACGCTGAACTATTGTTTGGCAGCAGGAACACAAAACCATGTGAGATGAGAGAAACAGGAAGGGGAGAGGAGGAGGGAATGGAAGCTAAGAGAAAAACAGAAAATAGATGCATCATCGAGGGCTATGTCTGTGTCACACACACACACACACACACACACACACACACACACACACACACACGTACACGCACACATCCCCACGCCGCCCTTGATCCGGCCTCGCCATCGATCTCACCTCAAATACTCTTACACAGCACGCCAGCAGGATGACACATCACCTGACATGTTAGCACTGCTCCCTGCAGTCTACCTCCACAGCACAAAACACGCTTATTTTTAACCTCCGATGCTCGACGCACACACGCACACACGCACAGTCACGCACACAAGCATGCACGCACAGTCACACACACGCACGCACGCATGCACACACGCACACGGCCACACGCACACACACACACGCAAAGCTTTACACAGCACGGAGGAAAAAAATAAAAGATTATACAGTTGTGTGTTCGAGACATAAAACAAGATGCAGTGTTGAGCTTGCATACTGTAAGTTAGCCTGGCTAATAAGCCAGACTAATATCACACAACACTGTGGCGGGATATTAGTCTGGGCTGGCTCTATGTGGATTTTATTTCCCGGGGGGACGCAATTGGTTAGACCTGCAGTCAGTCAGAGGCACGCCGCCTGCTACGCAACACTCAGGCGACGACGAGTAGGACGTGGTCTTTATTTATTTATTTTACAGTGTTGTGTTTTTTTCCCCCAAAAAAAAAACCATCTGCTCCAGTCGGATATAATTATGTATGCCATCTCCGCACGGCGATGTATTAACCCATTCTGACCCGAGATCAGATTCATACGAGGTTTCCACTGGACAGACACTGGTCTGATTAACCCATTCTGACCTGAGATCAGATTCTAAAAATGTCAGTCGCTCTTCGATTTTTCAAAAAATAGCTGACCTACAAGCTCGTAGCGCGCCACTCGGTGGCGCGCTATGAGCTTGTAGATCTGCTGTTTTTCAATAGCTAAAGCATAACATGATGCTAACACCAAAATGGGTTCCCGTTCAGAATGTGTTAAAGAGGTACGTGGAATAAACTGAATGGTTAAAACCCAGCTTAGTTATTAATCACCGTGTTCAGAATGAATCATGGTGGTTTATCTTGTAGGCTAATGTAGCGTAGCTAATATACATGATGGCACATTCGTAGCCTTCACCATTTATTTTCATATAATATTATGACTGTCAGCAAACTTGATTCCCGTGGTCACCAAGGGGGGACTCTTGCTCATAATGTACTATTAATGTGCGACGCGTGTGTTTTTCTCTGTTGTTGTGAACACTCCATTCTGCTTTTACGAAAATGACATAGCTGATTAGCCTCACAACAAATGGGAACTATACCGTAATATAAATGCTATAAATCAGGCTTACGTGGCTCTAGTTGGCTAACGTTCAAATGAAATGTAAAAATGTCTACAAACTAGGAGTGCAAGTATAGCTGTATAATACTACAAACTATAATATTATGTCAAACGAGTGATGACTTGGCGGGTCGCATCGGGGCTGTGCACCACTCGATTGAGGACTCCGCACCCCCCCCACCCCCCCCCCCCTCCCAACACACACACACACACACATCGTCGCATTGCGACGTTGACAAGAATGCATTATTTACGAAGCCAACCCTATCGGTATTTAATCCCTTTGGGAGAGATTTGGCTTGATAATGGCGGAGTCTGTCAGCGCGACACTGCCTTGAACCTGCAACGTTTGTTGTTGGCAGGAAATAAACACTCCAGGGGGAGGGCAGCGGATCAGCGGGTAGAGTGGCCCGTAGAGAAGCCGGACCGGTTCAATCCTGAGCTTCCCCCAGAGTTAGTGTCCAAGTGTCTGTCTGTCTGTCTGTCCTCGAGCAAGACTCTGAACCCCCAAATTGCTCCCGATGTGCAAGTTGGTGCCTTGCATGGTTTCCTCCGCCATCGGTGTGTGAATGGGTGAATGTAATGCACAACGGTCTACCTGTTCTCCGCAAAGCACTTTGGGTCAACTGCTGTTGTTTTTAAATGTGCTACATAAATAAAAATTGACTTGACTTGACTTGACAATCTATTATGTAAAGCGCATTGGATAAAACCGCTATATAAACGCACCATTTACTGAAACACCCGCATAACAATCAGAATTCAGAACCAAAACATGTCTGAGTTGGTTCACAATAAATGCACATCTCTGTGTGTATGTCTGTAATGCATGTACAGTAACTCATGTACTGCCAGCATTGATTCAGTCTGTAGTCCCGTCCCTGCCTGTTTAACCCATTCTGACCTGAGATCAGATTCATACGAGGTTTCCACTGGACACACACTGGTCTGATTAACCCATTCTGACCTGAGATCAGATTCTAAAAATGTCAGTCGTTCTTCGATTTTTCGAAAATAGCAGACCTACAAGCTCGTAGCGCGCCACTCGGTGGCGCGCTATGAGCTTGTAGATCTGCTATTTTTCAATAGCTAAAGCATAACATGATGCTGACACCAAAATGGGTTCCCGGTCATAATGGGTTAAGACCCCACAATTCAGCCCAAAATGAACCAGAAGAAAAATTTGTCCAAAGCCAATGTGGCTACCATCTTTTCATACGTCATCAGAAGCGTTAATGTTGTAACCGCGAGGCAGCGACGACTCAGTAATGAGCCATTAACATTCTTCTGTTCAAACACCTCCATTTGAGAAAGGATTCTGAGAAGAAAAGTGTTTTAAGCATTAGACATACGGTATATGAGAAAGGCTATAGATGGCTCACCCACACTGCTGGCCAATGGAGAGCGATGCCGTTACATAACATTGTGTCTATGGGGCATGTTTTCATTCATAACATTGTGTCTATGGGGCATGTTTTCATTCATAACATTGTGTCTATGGGGCATGTTTTCAACCGATTGTCAAACGGTTTGGTTTGTTATAAAACATCAGAGACATCTGCATACTTATGCTTTTATATGACGTTCATATAAAAACAACATTAAGCAGATAAGCATCCTGAATCATAGCCACGTTATACAAGCCAGAGATTGCAATTAACCCATTCTGAACGGGAACCCATTTTTGGTGTTAGCATCATGTTATGATTTAGCTATTGAAAAATAGCAGATCTACAAGCTCCGAGTGGCGCGCTACGAGTCACCGAGTGGCGCGCTACGAGCTTGTAGGTCTGCTATTTTTGAAAGATCGAAGAACGACTGACATTTTTTTTAGAATCTGATCTCAGGTCAGAATGGGTTAATCAGACCAGTGTGTGTCCAGTGGAAACCTCGTATGAATCTGATCTCAGGTCAGAATGGGTTAACATGGCAGTGGACGGCGGGGAATCATTTCATTGACGGACCACAGGTGAGCCCAGCGTTACACCTAAGCGACGGGGATGCGGCTAAATCATTACTCTCACAAATGGAAAGTCCAACAGGAGATATGGCCTAGTAGTGGGAGAGCAGGTTGCTGCGTGCGTGTGTGTGTGTGTGTGTGTGTGTGTGTGTGTGTGTGTGTGTGTGTGTGTGTGTGTGTGTATTATTGGATTTACCAGCCGTCATTTAGCACACAGTTAAACAGCAGCTAATCACGGTGCACAGCTGGTAGAGTCTGTTCATTATGGCTAAATTGGTCATTCACATTGACCTCCATGGATCATGCCGTTTATTATTATTACAATTACTTTCCTGTTAAAAGCTGTTCCCAAACACAAGACTCCCCACTGCTTTGTAAAAAAAATAACAATACATCTCCGTTATGTATAAGCAAACCTAATTACACAGCAAAAAAAAAAGTGTACAAATATTAGTATATTTGTTTCGGTTTGAGGCCAGTATATTATGCATTTCTCACGTTTTCCTGGCCTGATATACTGATAAATACTCTTACAGAGTTTGTCCAAAGCCCCAAACCACATCAGTACAACTCACATAGAGCACCGAAGTCTGACGTCACTTTCAGTAGAGGGCGTCAGTCCCCAGGTTCATGTATTTGTTTAGTTGCATTGAAATCCCCATTGAGGCGATTTTAGATCGCCTCATATAACAACTGTGTTTGAAAAATAAACATGTCACCCCGGCCGCTTCACTCATATGGATATGAAGAATCAACTGACTGAGAGAAAACGCTAATGTTACTGCTGCTGAATTAGTTACATTTTCGCTAGAAGCAGACTGTATCATATATGAGTGACTGACTGTTGCAAACGATACAGAGACACCTCCCCTGACAATAACGCAGAGACAGCTTGTTTATTTTTGGACCACAACGCTTATAGTAGACGATATTAAGATCACCCCATGTTATTCTCCATAGAGAAATTACTTCCGCGAACCAGGGGAATCGTCGGGATGAGCGAGTTACGTCAGGACTTCGGTGCTCTATAGACATAGCAATAAGGGCCTTACTCGGCCCCACCCCTCTCCAATTGTTTATATTGTGTTTAGTTTCCAAGATGGCCGCAGCACCAGGAGGGGGTGGGGTTGACGAACAGGCATACAGTAATGCAAATAAAGCATAATTCAGATTCTTTGCCATTAAGTCACTTCTTAGGCCTCCTTGCCTCGTTTTTAACATCCTATACCCCTGCACCAACCACCAATGACAAAGAAAAAAAGTACTAATAATAATTACAACGATAACAACAATTAAATAGAACATAAAACTAGATTCAGTAAATAAACAACAGATCTTCTTTACATAACCAAAGATGTCACAATCTCTATGCCCGGGCCCTGCAGGCCCCATGTACAGTATGTACAGTATGTATGTATGCAGCAGCTATAAAAATAAATAAAGCAAAGCGAACCAAATGCGATTGAGGCTGCCTGGCGGTTGAAAGAGCACCAGGTATTTACTACGGTTTGCTCCACATCCTGCTAAAGAAAAGGCCTGCGTTAATGTCCTGTCCCCCCCAAACCACCCCCCCCCCCCCCCCCCGAAAACTTCTGCTTAGAACTCTCAGGGGTTCACCGAGAGGTAAGTGAAGGAAGGTGTACACGCACACACACACGCACACACACACACACACACACACACACACACACACACACACACACACACACACACACACACACACACACACACACACACACACACACACACACACACACACACACACACACACACACACACACACACACACACACACACACACACACACACACACACACACACACACAGTGATCTGCAGTGCGTGTTCATTTGTAGCCATGTGCAAACTGCATACACCCCCCTTCCCCCTCACCACATACAAACGTACACACTCACATGCACGCACACCCGCCCGCACGCACGCATGCACGCACGCAAGCACGCACACACAATATAAGAGGTTAAAAGGAGCGACAGACAAGCGCCCGGTGCACACACGCAGGGTTTCTAGATGTGGCTCTTCTATTCTTTAAGCAGGAGTGGCAGGCACAATAAACAAGCCACAATACACCCCCGACGGGACATTTACATATCAAGCGCTTCCAAACTGCCACTGGCAGAGTCGCATTCAAAGAGACAGAGAGAGAGAGAGAGAGAGAGAGAGAGAGAGAGAGATGGAAAATATGGGAAATACATATAGAATGCAGGGGATCACAATATATATATAGGCTTGCATGCACGCACACACGTACACACACACACACACACACACACACACACACTAGAGGTGGGATACCCGACCGAAACCCGACGGGTCCCGTCGGTACCCGACGGGTAGGGTTAGGGTAGAGCTCATTATCATAATTGGTCGTCGGGCTTCGGTTCGGGCCGGCCATGCTGTCGATATATAGAAAATAAAGTGTAAAACAATATGAATAAAATATCTCTGTCTGTGTATTTACTGGTGGGAGGGCAGCTGTGCGTTGTCCTAATGTCCTGACAACACGCAGTCGCACACGCACAACGTCGCACATGCGTTCATGGGAAATGTGTGTTTTTTTTGGAGGGAATTAGGCAACGTCATAAAACAGCGCAGCGCATTGAATGAACACAGGTTACAACAACAACAAACAGAGAGTGAGACAATGAGTGAGATAGGCGAAGCGATATTGCCAGCGGACGTCAAACTTAACTTGCATTCAGGCAAGTTTATATTAACTACAAATGAAAAGGGAAAATCAACAGTATGGAAGGATTTCAAAGTGGTGGTTAATGCGGAAACTAAAGCTCCCGTTGGTTTTGTAAAATGCAACCGCTGCGGGGAACTGCTGCTATATGACAGCAAGAGGACTGGAAATTCCAGCCTGAGTCGACACCTGGATAAAGGGTGCAAAGGCAATATATCTGAAGCGGGACGTTTGCAGACAACGATGACTGGCTTTGCTACTACTTCCTCAAAGAAGATTACACAGAAGTCCAAATCTAAACTAATCGACACATGCGTTGCATTCTGTTGCAAAGACATAAGACCGTTTCTTGCAGTCGCAGGGGATGGTTTCATGGAGTTGTCACAAGAGCTAATTAACATCGGAGTTACATATGGACATGTCTCGGCAAAGGACATCATGCCCGACCGCACAACAGTGTCTAAGCGTTGCCACCACCTGGCCACAGAGAAACGGCAGGAGTTGATTAAGCAGCTAAATGGTGTTCTTCTTAGTGAAGTGAATGCAATCGGAATGACCACTGATATGTGGACAGAGGACTATCACAAACACAGCTACATGGCAATCACTTGCCACTTCATTACAAAGGCATTCGAACTGATCAGCAAAGTGCTGACAACAGCAATATTCCCACCCGAGGAGGCCAAAACCGGCGAGCATATCAGGAGAGAAATAATCAGAATACTGATAACAGAATTCGCCCTGGACGTCAGCTTGCTCAATAAGGTGGTGTGGGTGACAGACCAGGGCTCCAATATCATCGCTGCCCTCAGACCATATAAACGTCTTGATTGTCAGGATCACGTGTACAATACTGTGTTGCGCCATGCCCTCGATCCTGCAGAGTTGGCACAGGTAGCCCCCGATGTATCATCCACCTTGCTAGCTGCCAAAGCATTGGTGAAGTATGTAAAGAAGTCGGGCATAGCAGCTTTGCTGTCAAAAACGGTGAATCAAATGGGGGACACGAGATTTAGTACAGTCTACCTCACTTTAAAATCTGTCCAAGATGTTTACCAAGAGCTCCGTGCGAGGCTGGAAGGACGTGGCGAAACTCACCGCATCGATGCCATATCCCCAGATGTGCTTGGCTTCTTAGTTGAGTTCCTGAAACCATTCTATGACGCCCAGCGTGAACTTGAGGGAGACCAGTACCCCACAATAAACCTGGTGTTAATCTGGTTCCTCCGGCTGACTCGCCACTGCAGTGAGAACACAACTGATACACCCTACCAGGCAATTATCCGTCAACGTCATCAAAACTGGATCTCACGAAAAATTGAGATAAAGGATTATCACAAAATAGCCACGTTCCTTTGGCCCAAATACAGCCAGCTCAGAATGCTATCCAATGATGAGAGAGGCCAGCTACACCAAGAGGTAACTCTCGCGTTATAATTATAATATAATTCATAATGATTAATATTATTATTAATATGAATAATTAATATAAGCCTTAGCTTTTATTGTTATTTACTTGTAGTTGTTGCTGTTGTGTGGTGCCGCCTATAGGCAATATAGGCCTACACGGGATTTGATTATTTGTGCGGTCACGGCACCCGACCCCATGCAGTCATTAATCAAATCCCGTGTCTCACTCTCTCTACTACATTATGATTATTGCGAACATTATCAACTGACAATTTCCTTCTTATGTATTTATTATTGAGGTTCGACGACAGCTGAGCGACATCAACAACAACACCGTGACTGTGCGAGTTGAACCCCCGGAGGAGGAGGAAGAGCAACGCGCTGCAGGTGGTGGTGATGATGGGCCTGCTGGCCCTCCTGCACCCAAGAGAGCTGCGGTCGGTTCACTGGACTATGAGGAGTGGGAGTCCGAGTGGGACAATGTAGCTGAGGAAAATGTCATTGATGAAGTCGAGCTGTATTCCACACGAAATCACGCCATGAACAACACGAGAGATCTTTTGGGCTGGTGGCGAGAACACCATCTCACCTACCCGAAGCTAGGCCTACTTGCCAGGGGAATTCTGTCTATTCCAGCCAGCAGCAGCAGCAGCGAACGTAACTTTAGCGTAGCTGGAAGAACAATTGAAGAGAGGAGGACGGCGTTAAACCCCTCCACGGTGGATGCTATCCTATTCCTTCATGACAACATGTAAAACGTTGGATTAATGCAGCCGTGTTACTATAGCTGTGGCGAGTGTGGCCTGCCGCCTAACTGTTAAAAAGTTCAAGTAAATAAATACTCAATCCATGCCCCTTGCCCAATGGATGTTTGTGGACGTTTACTACCATATTGAATAGCCTGCCGCTGATTGTTTGATTGGATACTTTATTAATAAGAAACTATCGGAGAACAGTCCTAGTAGCCTATAGCGCATTTGCGCTGCCCGTGTGGATTAAAATCCTGAATTGCGCGATGCCTTGTCTACTCTACAATGCTGGTAAGACTGCATGAATAATAATAAAAGCTATCGTGAAAAATGTGTGTGTGTGTAATAATGACTGTGTGTTGTGCATCTGACTGCGCAAGTGCTTTGTAGTGTGCAACTGTGCACAACTGCACACATGTGTTATACTATAGCTATTTCTTAATCAACGTAGTAGGCTACATATAAAACGGACCCCTTTCATGGTATAATTTACAAGACATTGTGTGTGGCATAATATGTCTAAAGGTAACAGCCAGGCAAAGCTGTATGCTGTCAGTGAAATTATTAAAGTGCCTTCCTCAAAGAAAAATGAAGGGGGGAAAAGTGTCGGGTATCGGGTACGGGCCAGGCGCATATATTAATAATTAATGTCGGGCTCGTTTCGGTTTGGACACAAAGCTGTCGGTGACGGGTTCGGTTCGGGTAGTATAAAGTCGGCCCGATCCCACCTCTAACACACACACTTGCATGCACGCATGCATGCACGCACGCACACACACAGGATATTAATTGTTATATTTCAAGGATAATGTCAATCATTTTGATACCACTGTCACCCACCAAAATATGACAAACACCTGCCGCTACTGTACTCTCTCTCTCTCTCTCTCTCTCTCTCTCTCTCTCTCTGTGGAGCCCCTTACGGCTGTCACCTTTGTGTCTCTGAGGAGACTTCAATGCAAATAACCTCATGAATATTCATCACTCATATCTTCAGAAGGGACGGGAACAACAAAAACTGAGAGAGAGAGAGAGAGAGAGCGAGAGAGAGGCTGACATAAGGGGAAGCGACTGGGGAGTTAACAGAACAAGCCACGGATGGAAAACTACAGTGCAGTGCATGCTGGGATACTGAGGAACAACTATAGCAGAGTGAAGGCACACGTTCTGACACGAGGTCCTGAGACCGTCCATCCATCACAAGTTCAGCATGACATCAACGTGTAGTTTGCATTGGGCTTTGAGAGAGAGAGAGAGAGAGAGAGAGAGAGATAGAGAGAGAGAGAGAGAGAGAGAATTATTCTATTTAATATTTTCTTTAACTCACCAATGCTATCTATCACACATCCTTCCTTCCTTCCATCCATCCAATCCATCCACTATACCCATCTCCGATAATGCATGATATCCTTCTATAAATGATGAAATAAGTCTGTGTGTGCGTGTGTGTGTGTGTGTGTGTGTGTGCGTGAGTGTGTGTGTGCGTGTGTGCGTGCATGGGTGCGCGTGTGTGCATGCATGTAATCCCATTGGGACTTGTGTGTGACTGAGAGTCAAGCTGTCTCACAGCTTGACCTCCTGACCTCAGACACGCTGCATTTCCAGCGCAACAAAATGCAGACAGAAAATAAACAAACAGACATAGGAAACAAACTTGAAAAGAGGATAGTGTGTGCGTGTGTGCGTGCGTGTGTGCATGCATGCGCGAGTGTGTGTGTGTGTGTGTGTGTGTGATTTTGCAGTGGTAATCTTCATCAGTGAGGCCGATTCGATATGCATCGCGATACACTGCCATATTCATAATGATACATCAATGATACATTGAAGCGATACACTGCCATATTCATATGATACATCAAAGATACATTGAAGCGATACACTGCCATATTCATAATGATACATCAATGATACATTGAAGCGATACACTGCCATATTCATATGATACATTAATGATACGTTGAAGCCCCTGCACGCCGATACGATGCGAGATAATTCACCGATGTTCACGAGGCGATGTGATTTGATTTGATAGCACATGATTATCAATTATCGACTATCCATCTCCACACTCTCAGTGCGTGTTAGCTGTAGACAACACTTTAGACAGCATATGTTGGGCATGTCATCAAAAAAGCGACATTTTCACGGCATTGTGGCCTTGCAGATCAGCTATTTTCGACAAATTGGCGTACTATAGGTATTTTTTTCACTTACATTTTTAATTTAGCTGACACACGTCAACTAAATAAAAATGTGTGGCCTTTTAGTCAGACCGACGACATTTGGGAGCACCACAAACTAAATGAACCTTGGACGGTTTCTAAACTGCCCACAGACAGTCCTCCTATGAGACACAGACCGAGTACAAAAA
Source organism: Protomyctophum bolini (assembly GCF_963924005.1). Taxonomy (NCBI): domain Eukaryota; kingdom Metazoa; phylum Chordata; class Actinopteri; order Myctophiformes; family Myctophidae; genus Protomyctophum; species Protomyctophum bolini. The sequence continues at coordinate 44,715,827 of NC_137867.1, read as the reverse complement.
ATAATTGCGCAATTTTTTTCATGATTATTAGTGAGGACATATTATATGAAGATAGGTGGAGTGGTCCTTTAATTACTTATGAATTCACAGATCAGTATACTTAGTCAATTACATCCGTCCGTGTATGTGTTTGTTGACTGTCACTTCCTTGGGATGTTTGCTGCCTAGGAGTAAACTCTCCTCGCTGCGTCTCAACATCCAAGGTGCACTTTAATGACATCTCAGAGATTACAGTACATTGTTTCATTTGATTTCGTAGAAAAACGCGCAAACATGCCCGGAATGTCCGCCTGCAGTGCTGAGGCACAGGTCTCACAGCACTGCGAGCGTACCGAGAAAATGAGTGTGAGTGTGTGTTGGGAACTCGTTGAGTCCCTTTAACCCATTCTGACCTGAGATCAGATTCATACGAGGTTTCCACTGGACACACATTGGTCTGATTAACCCATTCTGACCTGAGATCAGATTCTAAAAATGTCAGTTGTTCTTCGATTTTTCAAAAATAGCAGACCTACAAGCTCGTAGCGCGCCACTCGGTGGCGCGCTATGAGCTTGTAGATCTGCTATTTTTCAATAGCTAAAGCATAACATGATGCTAACACCAAAAGGGGTTCCCGTTCAGAATGGGTTAATGACCGCCGTGATTATTTAGAGTGCCCCTTACTGGACAATATGAGAAGAAAAGACTGATGCGCTGTCCTTTAAACAGGGATAGAGAGAGAGAGGGAGAGAGAGAGAGAGAGGAACAGAGAGAGAGAGAGAGAGAGAGAGAGAGAGAGAGAGAGAGAGAGAAGACAAAGTGAGAGAGTGGAGGGGAGCGAGCGAATCTAGGGGAGCCAAAAAGAGATGGAGAAAAGGCAAAGGGAGAGAGAACAAAATAATAATCACAGTAATCCTTAGTCCTATTCCATCATATTCCAGGGCTTTACTCTATGGTCTGTATTGACCAATTTACGCAAGTTGTGGGTATATCGGTTCGGGAAGAAAAGACAAATCGGAGAATCTCTACTATATACTGCCTATTGTAGATGCAAAAACACACCACACACTGTGTGAAAACACACGCACAGACACCCTTTCTCCCTGCTTGTTATGATGGCTTTCAAGGTTAGATAAATGCTAGAGGAAAGATGTGTGTGTGTGTGTGTGTGTGTGTGTGTGCGTGTGTGTGTGTGTGTGTGTGTGTGTCGGCATGTTCTTGGCCATGCGTGCGTGTGTGGTGTATGTACACACACACACACACACACACATGAAGTGTGTTCCACTAGAGATAAACGAACTGCTCTCATGTGGATCCTGCTAATCCCTCTGTACACACGCACATGTGTGCGTGCACACACACACACACACACACACACACACACACAACTTACAATACAGGTCAGACTTGTATAAACTCAGGCTGTTACTGCATCAACACACACACACACACACACACACACGCACACACACACACACACACACACACGCACACACACACGCACACACACACACCTATCCTCTCATCAGCAATCATGTAGCTAATTATCTATCCAAACGACGAACACGGGGAGTTCAAGTCGAGAGACAATTAAGGAGCTGCAAACAACACATTAGTCAGTATTTTCATGCCTTGCAGAAACACGTCCAGAATACCAAAAAAAAAAACTAAAATATTATCAACAAATTAAAGGAGCTTGAACTTGTGTACTTTTTGTACTTGTGTACTGTATTTTTTTACATTTTTTTTTTTACTTTTTCAGCAACGCTATAGAACAAGACATGTTCACGTCAGTTCAATGAAAAGCGACAACAACCTGCCGTGTAATGGAAAGGTTGCGGGTTCCCCGGCTCGTGTGTCAACGTGTCAATGAGCAAGGCATGAGCCCTGATCCTCCTGCATGCACGCTGCGTGGCTCCATATGGACCACACTCCATTGACAAAAATGTATCAATACCTATACAAGAATTAATGTAAACTGCAAACTCATATTCACAGACGGTGGGTGCACAAAAAGGGCCACGTATAGGACTTGGAACTGGTCAATGTGCAAAATATTCAAGCGTGTAGCCCTTTGTATGCCTTTTGTGCCCTGAAATATCTTTATTCAGGACTTTGTGTGTGTGGTATAGCAGTGTTGTTTTTGGCAGCAAATTTCTATTTTAGTTTAGTCATAGTCTTTGGACTGAAACTTCATTTAGTTTTAGTCAGATTTTAGTCACCTGGAATGTCTTGGTGTTAGTCTAGTGTTTTTACACTGGCTGAAAATTGCCGATCTACAAGCTCACAGCTTGTAGATCAGCTATTTTCAGCAAGCAACAAAGTGTAAAATTACTTATACTGGATATCTTGTCCACTAGTCCCTTCCTAACATTTTAGTCTAGTTTTTATTTGTCTACGAAAATGTCAGTATATTTAGTCTTAGTTTTAGTCATCGTAGCTTAGTTTTCATTTAGTTTCCATTTGTTTTTGTCAGTGAAAATAGGTACATACATACGAACATTTCTCGTCTTAGTTTTAGTCGACGAAAACAACAGTGTATGGTAGTGATTCTCATATACTGTTAGGGGATCAGGGTCAAAGTATTCTGCGGCACCCCCCCCTGGACTTGTGAAGCGGCCAGCGGTGTCATGCTTGTAGAACCACACCGTTGGTGCCAAAACAAATGTGATGTGCACGTGCAGGTACGGAACGGTGCACACGCATGCACACCAGAACGCGTCCTCTCAGACTCGAGAGAAGACGCACCTTACCTACAACATGGTTTAACATTTACGTCAATCTGTACGTTCTCATACACGGTAAAGCAACACAGCACAGCAGCATGGCTCCAGCAGGCTATACTGCCTCTGTGGTATGTGTTCTGCACGCAACGCCAACGCCTCCTCCACCATCAAAGAAGAGATTCATCCAAAGCTTTTTATAGTTTGTCCGACTATTTTAAGTCTACACTTTTGTGTCCGTGTGTCTAAAATTCTCACACTGTAAACAATATAGGCTTAGGCGGTTAGCTGTGCTGTGTGCATGAGCACATGTAGGCATGTGCGCGCGAGTGCACGCATGTATGTGGCGTGCCGTGGTACCGGGGGAAAAATAATCGCCATTACACAACCACTGGATGTGGAACGCTATATATATTATGTAAATATAAAATAAATGCTTAAACATGTAACTATAGGTGTAATGTTAGAGACCACAGAAGTGAACCTTTCAAGCCTCTTTTCTCTCAACTCGCTGTTTCTCTGCAAGACATTACTCTATAAGCCATATCTCCAAAACTGTCGGGTCAAAGTGAACAACCAATATCTCAATTTGAAGCTATGATGATTCCCTGCGAAAATTCCTCAGTCAACTCTGGTCACATGTGACAAACCCTGGTGTACGGAAAGTTCTGTTCTGTTCTGTTCGCCTTGCCTGTCCGACTACAGCCTTGGGGCTCTTCAAAAGCGACATTATTATCCCACCGAATGGACATTTTCAACTGCG
>NC_137867.1:44697361-44707361 GCF_963924005.1 Protomyctophum bolini | reverse complement strand
ATGAGAGAACCACTGATATAGAAAGATGGGTTTTTCAGAAAATTGTCATGATTTAGAAGACATTTTTTAAATTTCAACGTCAGGCCTAAATGGGTTAAGTGAAACTAAATGCGAGTACTTTTCACCACATGAGAAAACTAAAACGTTTAATATACTGTGCGGCCCTCTCCTCAGTAAACTTTCTCAAGTTTTCTCATCTGGGGTCCTCTCCGTGTGTCAAAAAAATAAAATAAAAAATAAAAAACAAAATCCCCTTGTTGTAGTCGCTCTCTCTCTCACTCTCTCTCTCTCCCGCGGGTGCAAAAGTTTAACCCATTCTGGCCGGAACCCGTTTTGGTGTTAGCATTACGTTATGCTTTAGCTATTGAAAAATAGCAGATCTACAAGCTCATAGCGCGCCACCGAGTGGCGCGCTACGAGCTGTAGGTCTGCTATTTTTTTTTAATCGAAGACATTTTTAGAATCTGATCTCAGGTCAGAATGGGTTAATAATGAAACTGTCAGGATGTAATAGACATTTTTTAGAATCTGATCTCAGGTCAGAATGGGTTAAATCTGGAGAAACTCCGGTTCGTGAGTTGAAGCCCACAGGAGCCGCGGCCCATTGTTATGGTAATGCGGCGGCTGTGTGAGCCGGGGAACGTTATCTGTGTGCAGTGATAAATCGGCACAATCTGTCATTTTGTCAGCCGTAAATCCCTACAGTCGGCCACTCGGATGTGGCGGAGATAGGATTCGGGGTGCAGCAGCTTTAAGTCTAGCCATTCTGACCTGAGATCAGATTCTAAAAAAAAATGTCTTCTATACATCCTGACAGCTTTCTGAAAAAGCTATGTTTCTATGGCAGTGGCTCTTCGATTAAAAGATCTACAAGCTCATATAGCTACGAGTATAAACTGTAAAGACGGAAAGGAAATCAACCCATTCTGACCTGAGATCAGATTCATACGAGGTTTCCACTGGACACACACACTGCCTGGTCTGATTAAACCCATTCTGACCTGAGATCAGATTCTAAAAATGTCACAGTCATTCTTCGATTTTTCAAAAATAGCAGACCTACAAGCTCGTAGCGCGCCACTCGGTGGCGCGCTACGAGCTTGTAGATCTGCTATTTTTCAATAGCTAAAGCATAACATAATGCTAACACCTAAAAGGGGTTCCCGCCCAAAATGGGCTAGATCAGGGCTCCATCAAGTTTTGTTTTTTTGGTATAGTTTTATTTTTTATTTTCTGGATGATATATCTGTTCTCGGGGGACAGGGTGCTGTGAGAAATATATATATCGTTGCTGCCGGGGAAAAAAAACAGTATCTCCAAATTCTAACCTTTTGTGTTATTGTCATTCTTCGCAAATGAATGCCTTAACCCATTCTGACCTGAGATCAGATTCATACGAGGTTTCCACTGGACACACACTGGTCTGATGAACCCCTTCTGACCTGAGATCAGATTCTAAAAATGTCAGTCGTTCTACGATTTTTCTAAAATAGCAGACCTACAAGCTCGTAGCGCGCCACTCGGTGGCGCGCTATGAGCTTGTAGATCTGCTATTTTTAAATAGCTAAAGCATAACATGATGCTAACACCAAAATGGGTTCCCGTTCAGAATGGGTTAATCAGTGTTGGGCAGTAACAAGTTACTAGTTACATATTACTGTAATATTACTGTATTGCATATCACTATAATATATTACTATTGTAAGATTACTTATAATATTACTGTAACTATATTACTCTTGATTCCAAGTAATAAGTCATGTACTATTATTACTTTTTCGAAGGAGTAATAAGTAAAGTAAACATATTACTCTAATTAATTAAGTAATATTGCCCGACACTGACCCTAATCGATCGTACTGCAGCGCCACGCAAAAAAAACCCCGGAAAAAAGTAACAGATCCGCAAACTCGAAACGCGGCGCAAAGCGACGCGTTTCCAGCTTGTAGACAAACACTTGTAGTTCTGACAAACACTTGTAGTTCTGACAAACACTTGTAGTTCTGACAAACACTTGGAGTTCTGACAAACACTTGTAGTTCTGACAAACACTTGTAGTTCTGACAAACACTTGTAGTTCTGACAAACACTCGGAGTTCTGACAAACACTTGTAGTTCTGACAAACACTTGTAGTTCTGACAAACACTTGTAGTTCTGACAAACACTTGGAGTTCTGACAAACACTTGTAGTTCTGACAAAACACTTGTAGTTCTGCTATACTTGTGTTGCCCATTTCCACTGTGAATGCTGAAACGCAACAGCTTTGGACATAATGAGGTTCCCCACCCGACAGAGACGATATATGCATGGCTGCTCCTGGAGGGAGTGTCACATGACATGTGCCCGTCTAAAAGTAGACCTGGGTTCACATTGTATGAGCTGTCCCCATAACGTAGTTTAGTCAGTAGACCTGGGCCACATTGTATGAGCTGTCCCCATAACGTAGTTTAGTCAGTAGACCTGGGCCACATTGTATGAGCTGACCCCATAACGTAGTTTCTGTGTATACCCCAACAATGGCCTTCAATCCTTCTCCCCCCTTCCTTCACTCTCATTCTCTCCCTCTCCCCCTCTCTCTCTATCTCTCTCTCGCTCAGTCCCCCCCTCCACCCTCCCCCCTGTCTCTCGTCCTTCCTCTGCAGACATCCAACTGATGAATATTCATGAGGTTGTCATTTGCATTACCGGGCTCCTGAAAGAAGCACGGCACACAATGGTACACAAAGGTGACAGCCGTCAAACTCAGGAGCCTGCTGCAGTGTGTCTGTCTGTGTGTCTGTGCGTGCGCACGGCCGTGCGTGCGTGCGTACGTGCGTGCGATATAGACACTCAGAGAGAGATATACAGTATATGTTTGCGAGAATGGAATGACCCACATTCATTCCTGCATTAGTTGCTGTTGTAGTATATTATGGCCTCTATATCACACCAACATTTCGACCCAGAAACAAATAACATTAAACTTTAAACATTAATTAATTTATCACCAGAGGGAAACCGATGATACTTAATCCATAACCAAGAAAACCGCAGAGACGGGAGTGAGATATGGAAGGCCAAGAGGAGGCCAGCTCAGAAAGACGGCGCCAGCCGAGAGTAAGACATGACAAACGATCAGTAATTAAAAAGTAATAATAATCACACTTGTGTGAAGTGAGGGGCGCTCTTTCATCATATTGGCGTCTTCACTTTTCTGCCCTCACTTTGTATCCTCAATACGTACTTTGCTCAGCCAATCACATCATCGCTAATATGGGTGCTCATCCAATCAAATCATCTATGGGGGGTACACACACGCACACGCAGAGCTGGGCATAGGAGGGGCTAGCACCGCCCCAAGTGAGGGCCTGTGTGAAGTGAGGGGCGCTCTTATCATCACACATCATCTCAGTCCGGCCAATTCACAATTTGCATCCTCACTTTTGTCTTCAATATTTGCGTTTACGCAATGTTTGTCTTTACACAAACCCGCAAAACTGGACATTCATTATCAATGGCGTTCAATGTTTGTGTTTACACCAGGGGGGCAGTCAGACAGATTTTTTGTGAAGCCACAAGGAAATGAAAGTTCATATAATGGCCTGTTGTGGCGCTGTCATTGGACCCAGAAAAACCCATAGCCCCATAGAAGTCCATGTATTTGGGCCCAACTTCACCTAGACTGTATTACCTTAATAAACATGGTCATGAATACTTTCTGCTTCCAGTCACTAGTTTAAAGTCTCATTTCTAATGTCATAATATTCTTTTTTGAAAATGATGGTCCCATTTATAAAAAAAATAACCATAAAGTCGCGCATGTTCTGAGGGGCGTGGCTACCGTTACAGTCTATGAACGGGATCCCCCTCCCACTCGAGTCAAAATAAAAACCAACAGGGGAAGAAGGGGGGAAGTCACGCCTCGTTGTCTGGGCCAGCCAATGGGCCAGCTGGGCCCAAACGGATCTAGAAAGATGGCGATGTATTTTACGTTCATGTTAGACCCGGGGAACGCTTTGTCCATATTTCTTACAGTCTACGGTGTAAACACAACCTCCAAGCTGTTCATAGGAGGGTCAGAACCCGTCAGAAGCCTTACCTGAGGGTGAGCTGCTCCACGGCCGAGTCGCTCCTCATGAGGACGCCGAAGGACACGGTCTTCCCGAGGCGGACCGGGCTGGGCGGCACCGCCACCTCCACGTTGTCGTCCAGACGCAGCCGCTCGCCTCGGGCCGGCGCCACGGCGCCCGCGCTGAGCGCCACGCTGCCCGCCCTCTGCATGTCCTGTAAGGAGACAGGTCAAAGGTCATAGGTCATATACTGTATAGGTCAGCTGCTCTGCATGTCCTGTAGGTGGGGAAAAACAGTATACTGTAAAGGGTTTTATTTCAGTTATGAGTGAAAAAGTGCTCGTAACTGTTTAAGCGCCAGTAGGCGGGGCACCAATTTAGGCTCTGAGTGCCCATTATAAAGTAAGAAAGAATTTGTAATTCTATTATGCATGTAATGTGCATGTCATCACCTGTACACCAGATTAGAGGAATTTTCAAAATATGGATGAAAAAAAAAAGAAAAAAAAGTTAAGAATTATTATTATTATTATTTTTTTGTTGAAAATATTGGCCTCGTTACGTCCTTGGCACCCATTACAAAGACGGCAATATTTCGGGATCACGTCCATGGCATCCGCAGAATGTACCTGGTTCAGGTTTTCAAATGTATAAAAATCTTTAGAAAAATAGCTGATCTACAAGTTCACAATGTGTCACAGTGCAACACATTGTGAGCTTGTATAGATCAGCTATTTTCAAATAGCCGAAATGTACATAGGGCTGAAGTGGTCCGTGTATGTTTTGTAATAATAATAATCCAAATCTACGAAGTAACTACTAGCTAAAGTCTTCAAATCAACATAGTGGAGTAAAAGTGCAATATTTGCCTCTGAGATGTAGTCGAGTAGAGTAAGTAAAAGAACGTTGCAAATGCCCCAATAAAGTAAAAGTACCTTAACATTGTACGTAAGTACAGTACGCAAGTAAATGCACTGAGTTACTTTCAAGGCCTATTCATAGTCCAGTTCTCACTCCAGGTCACTGAGCCGCTCCGCTCACGCATCACATCTCTGTGTTATTAACTATAACCACCGTTTGGGTGGTCACCTCTTCACCAGAAACCGGACGATGAACAGGCCTTACCAGACAGTGGCCTTGCATGTGGTTAAGCCCTGAAACTGGGAGGTTGGGGTTCGAACCCCGGCCTGGTTCATACCAAAGACTGTAAAAATGGGACCTGAATGACCCAACTTTTCACTGCCGTAACGTGTGTGACAAAATCGTATAACTTTTGTTACCTGTAGACCCCCGCCGTCCGGAGGCGGGCCGGGGCTCCACTGTCCGGCGGCGTGCAGCCCCAAGCCTCCTCCTCCTCCTCCTCCTCCTCCCCCGAGGGGCCCGGCGGCGTTGGCCGCGCCGCCCTGACCCCGCCACGGCTCGTTGACGACGGCGGGGCACCCCCCCTCCTCGCCGCCGGCCCCCTCCACCACGGAGTAGTACACCTCCACGGAGGGCAGCGCGGTATCGGCGGCGGCGGTGGGTCTCTTCCTGACGGGCTGCGGCGGCGCCTGGAACCAGGCCGGGGGGAGCTCCAGGCGCACCACGCAGACTCCCGGGACGCCCGCCGACAGCCGGCAGCCCGCCGAGGGCGCCGCCGCCTCGGTGGTGGCCTCGCGGACCGCCACGGCCCGGACGCAGGGGAGCAGGGCCCGGGGAGGGGGGGCGGGCTCGTCCCAACGCCGCCCCGCCAGGTAGAACAGCACCTGTATGGGGGGGGGGGGGGGGGGGGGAGCATGTGAAACCTCAATGGATGAACATAAAAAGGTATATTCAGTGATTTCAATCAATTCATACATCACTTAATTTTTTTGTTTTGTTGTGATAATCCTTCATACTATAGAGTGTGCCGACCATATAAGGAGTTCCTCCCTGTCCCCAGTTCACCCCTGGGGTCAAAAAAACATAGGTTTTGTTTTTGGCTATAGGAGGCCCATCCTTCATCCAATCAGGATAATTAAAAAAGCTTGCACACAAAGGGCAAAATAAATGTAACTATAGGGAATTTTCTACATCACCCAAATCACTGAATGCTCCTTTAAAGGACAACTTTATTTTTTTAGGTTCTAAGGCACCCCCCTCTTTACATTCAATAGATCCCGTGATCTTTTGTGGCCAGATGCAATTTCCTGGGTTCTAGTATAGGACTATAGTAAATAATAATAATAAATAAATTGCTGTACAATTTTGTAAAACAAGTAAAAAAAAGACTCGTTAGAATGCTCTTCTTTCGTATTAGCGATTTTCTTATATATATTTTTTGACAGGGTGTCAAAAAAAGAAAAGATATCTTTGTATTTAATTAAAATTAAATAAATAAATACACATTTTCGGTGCCTGTGTCATTTTGGCCTGACTCTTGCTGCGGACAGTCGTGACAAAAAAATAGACTTTAGAGAAGTGTAAAAAGAAAAAGAAAGAGGATTACAGTTCTGAAGAACATATCCGGGAAAGATTATAATGATCAAACATAGTGTTTGTTTATTTGAGAAAGACGCACAATATGACATTAGCATTGATTCACGTGGGAATGCTGGCGATAATTAGTTTATCACATATAGCAGCCTTATCTATCCACAAAGGCAACAAGAAAACAACATTTGATCAACGCTGTAATCAACACCATCTTTAATTGGCTGCGTTACTGTCAACAAGGAATTGCACTTGTGAACAAAAAGGGTATGAAGTCCCGTTGGGATTCCCCAGGACTGTGTGGAGTCAGTGAGTTGGCTGAAACACAAGCAGGATACAAGCACAGCCATTCTCTGAACCACCGAAGGTCACTTTGTTTGTGTTTATCCGGCTCCTCGGAGCTGGATAAACTCCTCAGATATTAATTTGACCAAGCTATCAGCTGCAGCCGTGTTCGACAGCCTCCTCTTCAATGCACACGCCGTGTTCCTTCAGCAGGGAGGTCAAACACTACGCAGACATAAAGAGCTGCACTCGACGGGTAGCCTCGAAAACCCAGACGTTTTCTTTGCCAGGGAGAAAAGAAAAAGTCTGGGCGTCCGAGTCATAGACTGTAAAAAATATGGACAAAGCGTCCCGCGGGTCTAACGTGAACGTAAAATGAAGCCGGTCAGTCCTTGCAATGGAAGTCGCCATCTTTCTAGATCCGTTTTGGCCCAGTTCAGGCCAGCTGGCCCATTGGCTGGCCCAGACAACGAGGCGGGACTTCCCCCTTCTTCTTCGTTGGTTTTTATTTTTACTCGAGTGGGTGGGGGATCCCGTTCATAGACTGTAACGGTAGCCACGCCCCTCAGAACATGCGCGACTTTATGGTCATTTTTCTAATAAATGGGACCATAATTTTCCAAAAAGAATATTATGACATTAGAAATGAGACTTTAAACTAATGACTGGAAGCAAAAAGTATTCATGACCATGTTTATTAAGGTAATACAGTCTAGGTGAAGTTGGGCCCAAATACATGGACTTCTATGGGGCTATGGGTTTTTTTGAGCCCAATGAGAGCGCCACAACAGGCCATTATATGAACTTTAATTTCCTTAGTGGCTTCACAAAATATCCGTCTGACTGCCCCCCTGGTCCGAGTCCACTTCAATTCGGCATAGAGTAGCGCAAGCGTCGATCACTCTCTGCTGATTTCTGATCGTCTGCACCTTTGTTAAATTGACGCACACATGCACACACACACACACACACACTCCCCTCTCTCTCTCTCTCTCTGTCGCTGCCTATGCCATAGAAAGCATAGGTGAACCCCAGGCTAGGGGGGTCCGTGGTGGAGCTGCCTATGCCATAGAAAGCATAGGTGGACCCCAGGCTGTAGGGGGTCCGTGGTGGAGCTGCCCTATGCCATAGAAAGCAGAGGTGGACCCCAGGCTAGGGGGTCCGTGGTGGAGCTGCCCTATGCCATAGAAAGCAGAGGTGGACCCCAGGCTAGGGGGTCCGTGGTGGAGCTGCCTATGCCATAAAAAGCACATGGGGACCACAGGCTAGGGGGTCCGTGGCGGAGCTGCCCTATGCCATAGAAAGCATAGGTGGACCCCAGGCTGTAGGGGGTCCGTGGTGGAGCTGCCTCTATGCCATAGAAAGCAGAGGTGGACCCCAGGCTAGGGGGGTCCGTGGTGGAGCTGCCCTATGCCATAGAAAGCAGAGGTGGACCCCAGGCTAGGGGGTCCGTGGTGGAGCTGCCCTATGCCATAGAAAGCATAGGTGGACCCCAGGCTGTAGGGGGTCCGTGGTGGAGCTGCCTCTATGCCATAGAAAGCAGAGGTGGACCCCAGGCTAGGGGGGTCCGTGGTGGAGCTGCCCTATGCCATAGAAAGCAGAGGTGGACCCCAGGCTAGGGGGTCCGTGGTGGAGCTGCCCTATGCCATAGAAAGCATAGGTGGACCCCAGGCTAGGGGGGTCCGTGGTGGAGCTGCCTATGCCATAAAAAGCATATGGGGACCCCAGGCTAACACAGGTGGCATGGAAAATAGAACAGCTATACAAACTCACAACAACACATTGTGAGCTTGTAGAAGTGCCGCTCTCCAGCTAACGAGTATAAATCAGACATCACATATGGTTTGCAACGATTGGTCATTTGCCGCATCAGCTGCCATATCAGCCCATGGGACAATACGGCTTCAGCTCGCGCTGACGCTGACGGGTCAAGCTGGCCGTACGATCCCTACAGGGCTGACGAGCCAACATTATCACGCTCTCAGTCAGTTTATATCCACCACGTGCACCCATGGGCTAATAAATGCTAGGTATGTGATAAAACTATTTATTGCATTCCTCCATTATTGCTTTTCAGGGGGGGGCTGCTATGCAAGGAAATGTGTGGAAGAGGAGGCGCCATTTTGCCTCCCGCAAGTATAGCTAAGCACTCGCTGGGGAGGCGGAATGATGGCCATGAAATTAATTTAGAGTGAAATGAGTATCTAAATCTCCAAGTACTGGGAAAAAGAAAACATAAATACAGCACACAATAGCCTACTAACAGTGGTGGGAAGGAGGCTCTTGTGCTCATGCACATTTTTCTGTTTTTACAACTCCACTATACATCTCAAGAGGCAAACCCTTTACTACCACTAATAACCATTATCTACGCTATATGAGCTGGTATATTTAACCCATTCTGACCTGAGATCAGATACCAAAAATGTCTTCTACATCCTGACAGTTTTCTGAAAAAGCCATGTTTCCATGTCAGTCGTTCTTCGATTTAAAAAAAGATAGCAGACCTACAAGCTCGTAGCGCGCCACCGAGTGGCGCGCTACGAGCTTGTAGATCTGCTATTTTTTCAAAAGCTAAAGCATAACATAATGCTAACACCAAAAGGGGTTCCCGCCCCAAAATGGGTATAAAGAAAGCACAATGAGCTTGTAGATCTGCATTCTCTTTTGACAATTTGTGGGGGGGGGGTCTGCAGCTACATGCATATAATTTTGGGGGTCACAGTTTGAGCACCACTGCCCTATAGAGACCCCCCCCCCCAGGACCCCTCTTGGAGAGCCACTGCAGGGTTAAGTGATTAAACAAGCCCAGTAAGTAATAGTATACCTGTATCCACGGGCGCGTGGAGCCCACTCTGGGCAGCACCACGTGACCCTTGACCTTCCAGTTGAGGGTGACCGCCTGGCGGGCGGCGGCGGAGGCGGCTCCGGGCAGCGGCGCCTGCAGCAGCTCCAGAGGGACGGGCTGCTCCGCGCTCACGTTCAGGTAGCTGCAGTTAACGGCGGGCAGTGAGGAGGAGGAGGAGGAGGAGGCTGAGGAAGAGGAGGAGACTTGAGATAGGATCCAAAAGGAAGCAACGCACATCTCCTGAGATTCTACAGATGCTGAACAAAAATATACGTACAATGAAAAGGAAGGGTACACCAACAGGACCCACCAACGAAAGATCAATGGATGGACATTATTGAGGAACTGTATTCTATGGAAAAACT
>NC_137867.1:44682361-44692361 GCF_963924005.1 Protomyctophum bolini | reverse complement strand
GTCTGATTATTAACCCATTCTGACCTGAGATCAGATTCTAAAAAATGTCAGTCGTTCTTCGATTTTTCAAAAATAGCAGACCTACAAGCTCGTAGCGCGCCACTCGGTGGCGCGCTATGAGCTTGTAGATCTGCTATTTTTCAATAGCTAAAGCATAACATGATGGCTAACACCAAAATGGGTTCCCGGTCAGAATGGGTTAAACAAACGGAGAAATCCACAGTGAGGATTGGACTCTGAAGCCCATCCTGTAACGCTATACATCAAATCCCTTTCCGGAGCTCTGTCTCGTCGTCAGGCTATACCTACTGTCTGTAGCCGTCGTGGCTCGCTTGTATAAGCATTATAAGCCGAAACGGATTAATTTCACGTTGTTTGTATTACAAACAAGGCGGCACACACATTATGCTGATCCCCCCCAGACACAAATATGTTTGCACACATATTGATATCTGTACATACCAAATTGCCTATCAGCATGCGGTTGCACCTACTACACATGGGGGGAAAGGAAAGACGTGTGCGTGTGTGTGTGCGTGCGTGCGTGCGTAGGTGGGTGTTTGTGTGTCGCAGCGTAGCAGAGTGTGACAAAATAATGAGTTTGGGACATTGTGTGGAGCTGTCTGGAGCTGGTCACATTAAAACTGCTTCACCATTATGCATCACATGGTATCATATGATATCAGATGGTATTATGTTATACATCACATGGCATCATATAATATTAGATGGTATTATTATGTTAGACATTTAGAACCACGCATGCATAGGGGCTGACTGGTGTTCAGGCAAGAGAGAGACAGTGAGTGAGTGAGTGAGTGAGTGAGTGACAGACAGACAGACAGACAGACAGACAGACAGACAGACAGACAGACAGACAGACAGACAGACAGACAGACAGACAGACAGACAGACAGACAGACAGACAGACAGACAGAGAATGAGTGATGTAAAAACGTTACGAGCTTTTGTGTCGATGGAGCTCATCGATTTGAACTGAAGTGTGTCGGAGCGAGAGAGAGACAGAGAGAGAGAGAGAGAGAGAGAGAGAGAGAGAGAGAGAGAGAGAGAGCGAGAGAGAGAGAGAGAGAGAGAAATACGACGCGAGGGTACAAAGAGGAAAGAAAGTGAAAGACAGAAAGACGAGAGAGAGAGAAGGAAGCAAGGGCGAGGTGGGAGGAGTGTTTTATAGGTGCTCCCACACACACACACACACACACACACACTCTCTCTCTCTCTCTCTCTCTAGAGGAGAGGCGGTCAAATTGGTGTTTGGGCCACATAACCTCACATAAAGGCTGGTGATTTATAACACACGCTGTCCCCTGCATGGTCAGAAGTTCTTCCATCACACTCGCTGCGTGCTGCACCTGGCTGTCTGTCTGTCTGCGCAGCACACACACACACACACACACACACACACACACACACACACACAATGACCTTGCAGCCCAAAAACACCTGGCGGTAAAAAAAAGTTAGCACCACTTCTGCAGCATCAGCAGCAGTGACTGTGTGTGTGTGTGTGTGTGTGTGTGTGTGTGTGTGTGTGTGTGTGTGTGTGTGTGTGTGTGTGTGTGTGTGTGTGTGTGTGTGTGTGTGTGTGTGCGTGTGTGCGTGTGCGTTGGGAAAAGGGCCTTTCTGTGTGGAGTTTGCATGTTGCATGTTCTCCCCGTGTCCCCTTATAGGGTTACATGTGCACCTATTAATGACATACACTGCGTGAAAATAGGAGTTAACGGGCACTTATGGGCACTGGATAATATGCCTGCACCCTAAAAAGTGAGACTGGGCTGAAGTAATATTTAATTAATAAATATGTATTCATGTTGCTTATAAAAAGGACTGTGTGCCGTTTACAATGAAATTGAGCTGAATTAAACGATATAATGCACTGTATTTTACTCAACTTTCTTTGCATAAAATCAGGTAGGATTCACTGAGTAGAATTTAATTGTATTGTTGAGTCATTGCAATTATGCAGGAATTATGTAAGTTTTATTCATATGGGAGAAGCTGTTTTCATACCAATTTTAGTTATTTATGAATTGCATTTACACAATGTTTTCTGAATAAAATCAGCTCTCCATAACTGACTAGAATTTAATTATAATGTGTCACTAAAAACGATAGATGTAGAAAATGAGTAGATTTTACTCATTGGTTGTATGTAGATGTTAATCACTGCCCCAATCAGTTCAACACGATGCAGGTGTTGGAACTTCTAGCAACTTCTAGCTGGTGGCCCGCAGCTGCTTGTATTTTTCTTTTGTCTGCAACTACAAACTAACTGGACCATTTTCCCCAAAGAAAGGTAAGATCTGTTTATTATAAGTTTCTGTAGCAGCTGAACATTGTTTTATGTTACTGTCTGCAAGTTTAGTTTAGCCCTAGCTGAAATTGAAACATGTCGTCTGATCCATGGATGGAACCCGTCTGCTCTGTCATGATTTGATGTGACTTCATGTAAAACATTTATCCAGTGTGTGCATGTGACTGTGTGGTTCCTTGGTTTAAAGTTATTGAGAACGCGTTCACTTTGTTCATGGTGCCAGATTTCAATCGAACCTTCCAGCCAGGCAAACCCCCAGCTAAAACACAACGTGCAGGCCTTCATAATGTAGTGTAAAACCCCGCAGACAGTCACTGTAGTCACAGCCAGATACAGCACAAATGACTTGAGAACATGTGTCCCGACTCAAAAACACTGAGTTAAACTTGTTGTAAACATATGTTCCACGGTGCCACCGAAAAAAGCTTCCAATTATTTATTTAGCGTCGAGGAGCGCTGTCTGTAGACTCTGTACATTAATCGCCTCGGCAAAAAACCCTCCCACATGCAGTGAACTGAGTGAGTGGAGGCTGATGTATATTCGTCATACGTGTTCCGTGCTGAAAATGCGCGCTGATCTACAAGCTTACAACCCCTCACGTCCGTGACACTTTGAGCTTGTGGATCAGTTATTTGCAGAAATATGCAGGCTGTGAGTGAGAGCTTTCACAAGTTGGGGGTTCATTTTCCCATATAAAGACAAGCAAAGTGGAAAACTATAAACACATTCGGTGGCATTTCACATTGCAAAAGGGTGCAGGAAGGTTGGGCACAGGGCACCTAAACGTTGTGGGCACCTCAGAGTTGGCTATTTTTTTCCCCAAAATGTAAAAATATAACATAAAATGAATAATGATGATGATAATAATAATTAGGAATTAATTTGGATAAGCCCAAAGTGATTTGGGCTTACTTTAAGGTTTGGACTTTATTCTGTGGTTCTATGGTTATGGGTTGTGGCAATAATTTTGGTCTACCATTCTGAAATTTAATTTAATATCTGGACAGCTGACAGTAGGCAAAACTGTGACCTGAACTAGTTTATGTAGAAAGTGAACTTTCTGCATGTAACATTATAGGCTGGCTGATGCCTTTTAATGGGCATATATGCTAATCTACTTTCATTTTTGCAGGACTCTGCTTGTGATTCCACCCACCGCTCACATTCTTGTTGTTGGACGTGACTCAGGTGAGGAACTATGAATTACATGTGACTGCATTTAATGCCATTATCAATTCTGAAATTTAATTTAATATCTGGACAGCTGACAGTAGGCAAAACTGTGACCTGAACTAGTTTATGTAGAAAGTGAACTTTCCTAACACTGCATGTAACATTATAGGCTGGCTGATGCCTTTTAATGGGCATATATGCTAATCTACTTTCATTTTTGCAGGACTCTGCTTGTGATTCCACCCACCGCTCACATTCTTGTTGTTGGACGTGACTCAGGTGAGGAACTATGAATTACATGTGACTGCATTTAATGCCATTATCAATTCTGAAATTTAATTTAATATCTGGACAGCTGACAGTAGGCAAAACTGTGACCTGAACTAGTTTATGTAGAAAGTGAACTTTCCTAACACTGCATGTAACAGTATAGGCTGGCTGATGCCTTTTAATGGTCATATATGCTAATCTACTTTCATTTTTGCAGGACTCTGCTTGTGATTCCACCCACCGCTCACATTCTTGTTCTTGGCCGTGACTCAGGTGAGGAACTATGAATTACATGTGACTGCATTTAATGCCATTATCAATTCTGAAATTTAATTTAATATCTGGACAGCTGACAGTAGGCAAAACTGTGACCTGAACTAGTTTATGTAGAAAGTGAACTTTCCTAACACTGCATGTAACATTATAGGCTGGCTGATGCCTTTTAATGGTCATATATGCTAATCTACTTTCATTTTTGCAGGACTCTGCTTGTGATTCCACCCACCGCTCACATTCTTGTTCTTGGCCGTGACTCAGGTGAGGAACTATGAATTACATGTGACTGCATTTAATGCCATTATCAATGAAGAGACAATATGACGTAATGAGTTACATTATGATGTACATTTTCCCTTCTTTGTCAATGGTGTTTGCAAAACAAACATTGAACTAAAGACTAACTAAAGCCCAAAGTGATTTGGGCTTTCTTTAAGGTTTGGACTTTATTCTGTGGTTCTATGGTTATGGGTTGTGGCAATAATTTTGGTCTACCATTCTGAAATTTAATTTAATATCTGGACAGCTGACAGTAGGCAAAACTGTGACCTGAACTAGTTTATGTAGAAAGTGAACTTTCCTAACACTGCATGTAACATTATAGGCTGGCTGATGCCTTTTAATGGTCATATATGCTAATCTACTTTCATTTTTGCAGGACTCTGCTTGTGATTCCACCCACCGCTCACATTCTTGTTGTTGGACGTGACTCAGGTGAGGAACTATGAATTACATGTGACTGCATTTAATGCCATTATCAATGAAGAGACAATATGACGTAATGAGTTACATTATGATGTACATTTTCCCTTCATTGTCAATGGCGTTTGCAAAACAAACATTGAACTAAAGACTAACTAAAGCCCAAAGTGATTTGGGCTTTCTTTAAGGTTTGGACTTTATTCTGTGGTTCTATGGTTATGGGTTGTGGCAATCATTTTGGTCTACCATTCTGAAATTTAATTTAATATCTGGACAGCTGACAGTAGGCAAAACTGTGACCTGAACTAGTTTATGTAGAAAGTGAACTTATACAAAATAATAAAGGATGTAAATTGATTGCTTTATTTGAAATAGCAATGACAGGCCCAGTCCAAAGTGTTGGCACCATTTTGGGAGGTGTTCCATTATAACTTTCCCCTCTTTGCGGGGCACGGTGGCACAGTTGGTAGTGCTGTCGCCTCACAGCTAGAAGGTCCTGGGTTCGATTCCCATACCCGAGGCAGGGTTGGCCAAAGGGCCTTTCTGTGTGGAGTTTGCATGTTCTCCCCGTGTCCCCTAGGGTAGGTACCCTTACAAAAACATGCAGTAATCCTGGTCTCTAAACTGCCTCCCCCTGGCCAGCCGGGGCGCCTGATGGAGGGGAAAGGAACTGGTTGGAATAACGTGTTCCTTTCACGTGCTACATCCAACCAGGGAAACTCCCCTGTCAGGTGAAAAGGAGCAACTTGGACACTCAGGCATGAGTCCGTTGCTCTCCCCATGTCCCCCATATATGGGGACTAGGGTGGAGGGTGTGTAGAGCCCAGGATCGCATTACATAATTGACACAGGGGTGAAAAATGTGTTACAAAATCGTGGGATAAAATTAAAAAAATATATAACTTTCCCCTCTTTGACTGTCTGACAATTTCAGCATGCTGATGACCCTGTGGCAGAAGACCTTGATCTTACCAAGATGACCATCTACAGCATCAGAGCTACCTCCGAGGGTCCAAGTGACGTTGGAATTGTCATAGATGGCATCAAAGTAGTGCGTAATGTGGGCAACTTTTCAAGGGCCTGTGCCATACTAATTGGATTGATATACGTCGTCAATTTGGCATATCCCAAAGAGCTCAAATATACATTTGAGTTCTTCCAGAAAGTCCTGCTGGAGCTCGATTCCTTAAAGCTGACCCCAAAGGTGCACAGCCTTAAAAAAAATATAGATTAAGAAGCCCTATGTTCCCTCATAGGGTTTGGGTTAGTGTTAACATTGATAAATAACCTGGCTCAGGGAACATATACATACTGTATGTATGTACTGTATGTACTGTTGTAATGATAAGGAAATTACTGTATCACATGGTGACTTAATTTTTTTTGTTTTTCTGGAGGTGGTGGTTCTACGAAATCTAAATATCTTCTAAATAAGCATACTCACTTGGGGTAGTGGCATCATATTTTGATTTAATATTGGGACAGGGGTAGTGGCATCATATTTTGATTTAATATTGGGACAGGCTTTTGCACCTTGTCCAAAAACACAGTGTTTTAGATTTTTTTTACATGCCCAGGTTGTCCCGGTAATTTGTTTTATATATATATATATATATATATATATAGTTTGTTTTCTTGAAAATGTCTGCCTCTTTAACAGGTCAAAGTGTGTGTGTGTGTGTGTGTGTGTGTGTGTGTGTGTGTGTGTGTGTGTGTGTGTGTGTGCGCGCGCGCGTGAGATGGTTTTATTGTACCATGTTGTGCTGTTGCTCTTCAAAAGGTCAAATCAAATTGTGTGTCTGTCTGTCTGAGTGATGGTTTTATTGTACCAAGTTTTATAATTTTTCGTTGAATATGTCTATGCCTCTTCAACAGGTAAAATCAAATTGTTGTGTGTGTGTGTGTGATGGTTTTATTGTACCAAGTTTTATTTATTTTAGTTGAATATGTCTATGCCTCTTCAACAGGTCAAATCATTTTTTTTTGTGTGTGTGTGTGTGTGATGGTTTTATTGTACCATGTTGTGCTGTTGCTCTTCAAAAGGTCAAATCAAATTGTGTGTGTGTGTGTGTTTGTGTGTGTGTCTGTTTGTCTGAGTGATGGTTTTATTGTACCAAGTTTTATTTTTTTTAGTTGAATATGTCTATGCCTCTTCAACAGGTCAAATCATTTTTGTGTGTGTGTGTGTGTGTGTGTGATGGTTTTATTGTACCATGTTGTATTATTTTTTGTTGAATATGTCTGCCTCTTCAAGAAGTCAAATCAAATGTGTGTGTGTGTGTGATGGTTTTATTGTGTTTTATTGTACCATGTTTATAATTATAATGTATATTGTACCATGTTTATATTGTATACATTGTTTACTTGAGTAAACTGCAGTTGTGTTGAACACATTTACAATGGTATTCTTATTCATCTGTACCTGCAATGTTTAAACCTGAGTTTTAATATTATGGACACCAAATTACTTAAATTAATTTATTAATTTGTTCTGTCCTATTTGTTTGTTAGAAATTGATACTTTATTTTACTCATTTCTTTGAAATTGATTTATTTTTTACTTACTATTTCTTGAAATTGAGTTTTTTTTTACTAATTGTGTGATTATAATTGATTTACATTTATAATGTTTTTCTTTGAAATTGATTGTTTTAATTGATATCACATTACTTTAAATCTATTATTATAAATGTCACTTTTGTTACCATAGTGTATAATCTGCTCAATACATAGAGTAGATTATATACTGTATATATGTATATATATATATATATAAGGTAACAAAATGGACATTCATAAAAAAATTAAGTAATGCGATATCAATTAAAACAATACATTTCAAAGACAAATATTATAAATTTAAATCGATTATAATCACACAATTAGTAAAAAATACTCAATTTCAAGGAAATAGTAAGTAAAAATAAATCAATTTCAAAGAAATGATGAGTAAAAAAAAATCAATTTATAACAAATAATTAGTAAATGTTAATCAATTTAAATCAAATAATGAGTAAATAATAATCAATTTTAAACTAATAATTAGTAAATTTAAATCAATTTAAATCAAATAATGAGTAAAAAATAATCAATTTTAAACAAATAATTAGTCAATTTAAATCAATTTCAAATAAATGATGAGTAAAAAATAATCAATTTCTAACAAATAATTTATAAATGTTAATCAATTTAAATCAAATAATGAGTAAATAATAATCAATTTTAAACAAATAATTTGTAAATCTAAATCAATTTAAATCCAATAATGAGTAAAAGATAATCAATTTTAAACAAATAATTAGTCAATTTAAATCAATTTCAAATAAATGATGAGTAAAAAATAATCAATTTCTAACAAAGATTTAATAAACGTTAATCAATTTCAATCAAATAATGAATAAAACGTAATCATTTTCTCTCAGAATCCAGTCAAATTATGAGTAGAAAATAATCAATTTCAAAGAAATAGTTAGTAAATATAAATCAATATCTACAAATATCTAGTAAATATAACTCATTTTTCAGAGCTTAAATTCTATTCAATGTTATTAGATGTCACACTGTGACAGCATTTTAAATGAGTAAACCCTAGTCATAGTTTTTACAGTGTGTAGACCTCAAGTTTAGCGGGCACATATACAGTAATTGAGTAATATACGGTAATATACAGGTGTGATGGTACATTACGGGAGTTTACCGGAGTTTGTTGGTATAAGGTTAACGGGAGTTTCCTGTAATAATATACATAACCGTATTCCATGCTTTTTTGCGCAGTGATGCCAATGTAGGGTCACCAGGTTTGCGAGAGATTAAATATGAGGTTCATATTCCGAAAGGTATGTAATTTGTGTTTGCTCTTCCCTCGCATTATACTGTAAGCAAAAACATAATAATGCTGTTGGAATCCGATCAGATTAAAATTGTCATCACAGGACAAAGAAGTATGGTGATGATATTAATCAGTGACCCATGTGCTCTTATGTGCACAGAAAGTTCATGTTAATGTCTGACTCAGGGAGATCTCTCTCTCTCTCTCTCTCTCTCTCTACATAGCACCTTCCCAGGTCTCAAGGGTGCTTATACATAAAATCAGAAAGAAGATTTGTTTTTCAAGTACAGTACAGAGCACAGTACAGTACAGTACAGTGTAGCAATAAATGTATAGTTGCACACCGCTCAGTTCACGCAGGTGTGATTTTGAACTTTAACCCATTCTGGGCGGGAACCCCTTTTGGTGTTTTCATTATGTTATATGCTTTAGCTGTTGAAAAATAGCAGATCTACAAGCTCATAGCGCGGCACCGAGTGCCGCACTACGAGCTTGTAGATCTGCTATTTATTTGGAAAATGGCGAGCAAATCTAGGAATATATATTCTTTCAGAGCGAACGTTTTGAACTCAAATCTTTAGCTTTCGGGGGGTCCCTGGAACAACATAATATTTTCAGATGGGGGTCGGTGGCCAATTAAATTACATACAATTTTTGGGGTCCTTGACTTGAAATCTTTGAGCACCACTGATACAGAAACATAGGTATTTCAGAAGTTTGTCAGGATTTAGAAGACATTTTTTTAAATTTCGACGTAAGGCCACACAACGCTCGGGAGCCACTGGGAAGCATGGGATCTTGTAGCTAAATTCTTGACTTTATTGGAGGCGATGTGAAAGTGCTTGTAGGAGTTCTTGTACAGTGATGATCTATAGATAGATGGTGACATTGTCCTGCTATGAGTTACCGTACATTCTCTCCCTCTGCTTGCTGTCATACAGTATATAATAATAAACTTTATATTATACGGGCCACAGCGGGGCTGAATATCACTTATTTGTCTGCACCCTCACATATAAACTCCATTAAAAAACAACAGTATGTGGCGGCTGCCAGTGGTTTTGGGTGGGGGGGGGGGGGGCTATAAGACATCCATTATAATATTATGCTACTAGTTCAACCTGCAGCAATAGCATAGCATCATAGCACCAGATATCAAAGTACAGCAATGACACTACTACAGGCCTATACTTTGTTACAGCAAGTGCTCCACAACAAGAGAGGTGCACGCCCACAACAAACACTCCACTGAACATTGTTTGTATTATTTTGTATGTACAGATAGCTGCCTGCTATTACTGTCATTAATAATGACAGTGGGCCTACGCGCACACACACACGCGCGCAACTGGCGCAAACGGCACCGAACAAAATGGAATAAAGATGCAAGCTACATGCAAGGCACACACACACACAT